>NW_027187183.1:195369-327728 GCF_028583685.1 Petaurus breviceps papuanus
ACACACACACACACACACACACACACACACACACACACACACACACATACCACACAGAGCTGTAAAGAGTTTTCCAAAAGTCTTAGACTTTAGTGCAGTTTTAGGTAACTTTCAATATGATGAGTTTCCTTTAATCTGTGTATTTTGTTTTTTGCATTTAAAAAAAACAGTATTGGGAGAAAGTGTGCATAGGCTCCACCAGCCTGCCAAAGGGGTGCATGATAAAGAAAGGTTAAGAGCCCCTGATTTCTTATTTAACACCTCCTGGGAGCTTACTTTATGTTTTCAGACTATGCCACCTTTTAGAAAGTGAATTTCTTTTGTTTCTTTCCCACTGGTAAAGGCTGGTGTGTAGTTGGTCCCCAGACTTGCTCAAGCTCCCATCAAGGGTCAAGGTTTGGGCAGCATTCCTGTCTCTTGCTCTATTCATTCTTCTGCTCCCCTTCCCCCCTCAATTTCTCCAGCTGGACAGGAAGGGGAGCCATCCTTCATTTAGCTCACCTGCTATATAGAGAAGGCCCTCATGTGTGGTTCCAGCATGGTCAGCCACAGGTACGGGGAATGGTACCAGCCACTTCCAGGTGTCTTGAATGGGCTCATAAATCTCCACGGTGCTAGTGAGTTTCCCCAGAAGTGTCCCACCGCCTACAGCCACAATAGCCTCTCCCAGGACAGCCCCATGGAATCGGCTTCTCCTCTGTAGCATGCCAGCTACCTGCAGCCAGGTACCATGCTGGGGATCAAATCGAAATACCTAGGGGTCCAGGGATCATTGTGATAGGGTTTGTATTCTAGGCATAGCCCTCCCTACTTTTGGATGCCTGTGTTCACCCATTAAGAAGGAAAAACTGAAGCCCAGTTAGTGGCCAGTGACCACTTGGATTTCAGGCAGAAGCTTCAGTATCGAGTTCCCCCGGCCTGAGATCATCAGCCTGGATGACCAGGAAGGGGGACTCAGGTTGAGTTTTGCAGGATAAAGAGAACAGCATCCCTGGGCCCTGACTTCCACCCTCTCCTCTGTCAGGGCTCCCAGCCAGATAAGTTCAGTGAGTAAGACTGTAGAACATCTCGGCTTGGAAAAGTCTTTCACCTTTGTAAAGGTCAGTGGAAGGCTAGAGAGGTCTCCCCAGGATTTTGGACTCTAGTTCTCTCAAGCGTGTCTCATTCTCGTCTCAGTGTAGCTGGGATCATGCTCTCCAAACCAGGGATATGCCTAGCTCTGACTACTTCTACTCTAGGGCTTCCTGCAAGGCTCTCACCTCATTGGATGGATGCTGGCCAGCTGGGTCAAACTTGGACTGGCCTCCCAGGATGTAGAGGAAGCCACTGAGCACAGCCACAGCATGATTGTACAGTGGTGTGGCCAGCTTTCCTATTTGCCGCCAGGTCCCATTAGCCAGCATCATGGCCCACACACCCCCATTGAGCTGGTTGTTGGGTCCCCGCCCTCCCAGGACAAGCAGAGTAGGGACAGCGGCTTGTGGGCAGCCATGTTCTGTCTGCAGGGCTGGCTGGGCACCAGCATGCCTGTGGTAGCTCAGGGCCTTGGGACAGGTGAGATCAGTCTCCATAGTGGATGTGGCCTGGATAGGGCCTTGAAGCTCTGTGGGTGACATCAGTGGAAAGTGGAGCTGCCCCAGTATCTTGGTGGCTTCTGGGAATCTTACAGGACTTTTCCCTAGCCAACTCAAAACCAACTCAAACACCGTTGGCTTTCTAGTCCCCTGCATTCCCATCCTCTCCAGTAACTCACGCGATGCATCCTGTTGCAACTTCTGGACATACTGCTCATCCTGAGGGGCTTCAGTGACCCTTCCACGTGGGGCTGTGGTGGTACCTTGGAAGGCACAGCAAAGGCGAATGGCCTCACGAACCAGCAGGACCTCAGCTGCCCGTATTGTCTCCCTGAGGTTGTCTGGGGAGAGGCAAAGCTTCCCAGAGTAGAGAAAGTTAAGCACATTCTCCAGCCCCTCCGGCTGAATGCCCCGCAGCTGGACAATGGTCTCCAGGCCTGCATCACCCAGGAAAAGGGCCCGGCAGTAGCTGCTGGCTGAGGCCAGGACCACTCGGTGGGCAGGGAAGTGGACACCACCAGCTTCGAGGGTCACGTCACATAAGACCCCCAGCTGCCACAGATTTCCAACTCCTTCTAACAGCTTCTGGGGATATGTGGCTGACACCATGGGCTCCACTGCTGACATGGTCCCTAAGATCCCTTTGATCCCAGACTGAGGGGCTGCTGACTTTGCAAAAGCTCCAAGTCTTCTGGGGAGTTGTCAGCGTAGGAGAGGAGAGGTCCCTGGATGCCATTGGCTCATTTCAGGCAGGCATTTAAATGTCATCTGGGCAAGCCTGGACCTGTTTCCTCTTGTGAGGCATTGGCGGATCCAGGGAGAGGCAATGTGGCTGCCTCCAGCAGAGAGAGCTGTGCAGATTTAATTAGCATTCTTGCTGGGAGGGGGCAGGGCCTTGGGGAGCATAGCCCTGGAGGCTGGATGGATGGGTCTTTATGTCAGATTAATCTGTATCCATTGGGGCTGAAAAGTGCTTCATTTTGGGGGTATGAGATTTGGCTTTTTCAAGATTTCCCAGTCCTGTATCTAAATTCTACTTGAGAAGTAGAAATAGCTAGAGCAGGCAGAACTCTTGTACCACCACCGAGGGGGTAAACCTTGGGCATGCAGTATTATTTAAGTTGACGGGGTGGGTGGGAAAGAGTCTTGTTCATTAAATTATTTGGAATGTAAAATTCTCTTACAGCTCCTAACACACCCATGTGGCCTGGGCACTGCATGTATGTTCCAAACCCTTTTCTTCCCATTCTCTTAGGATTGCTTTACAATGCTTCTGGGACAGAGCCATGTTATGATATCTACAAACTTTACCAAAAGTGTGCTGACCCCACAGGCTGTGGCACAGGCCCCAGTGCAGAGGCCTGGGATTATCAGGTACGAGACCAGAGACAATTGGATGGGTGACTGGATGGAAACCTTGCCTATAGTGACGCTGACCTGACCTGGTATGTTTGGGGATGGGAAATTTTTCAGGCCTGCACTGAGATCAACCTCACCTTTGACAGTAATAACATAACAGACATGTTCCCTGAGATCCCATTCACCAGTGACCTCCGAGAGAAGTATTGTTTTGCTAGGTGGGGCGTCAGGCCCCGGAAAAACTGGATGCAGACCAACTTCTGGGGGAATAGTAAGTCATTGGTCTGTTTTCACCTATACTGTTAAAGCTTGTGAAGGTAATAGTCCATCTTCCATAGGTTCTGTTCCACCTAACCATGAGTGCCCCAGCCTACATGAGGCACTCCTCAAAAAAGGAAGGGGGTGAGGAAGCCAACTATAATTCCTCCAGGCATGCCCCTGACCTCAGGATTGTACATTCTACCACTGGAGCTCAAACCCTAAGAAGCAAGTAGACTGTTTCCAGTGAATACGTTTTGGCCCTCACTTCTTTTGCTTATATACCCTGCCTATCCTATCCAGATCTCAAAGCTGCAAGCAACATCATATTTTCAAATGGAGACCTGGATCCCTGGGCAGGGGGTGGGGTAAGTATCTGCTAAGCCTGGGCTTCATGGCAGGATAAGCCATCTCCCTTCCACCTAGGCTGAGCACCAGCTTCTACAATCCTTCTCCAAGTATTTTTTGCCACTGATCTAATCTAGGTCTAGGCTGCCTAACCACCTCCAACTCTCCCTGCTCCTGTTCTGATAGGAACCAATCAAGGCAAGCTCAGCTTCCCACATAGGACTAAGGTCTGAATGGAATGCTTACATCTTTTTTGACTGCCTCTGCCTGGCTGTGGAGAAGCACCCCAGAGGTTTGGTGCTGTACTGTTCTGTATGAGTCACTGACATCCCCCATCTTTTCCCCAAAAGTCTGCCACTCTACAGGGGGGTTTCCTTCTTTTGAACAGGTCAGGAGTAATCTGAGTTCGTCCTTGATCTCTCTTACCATCCGGGGTGGAGCTCATCATCTAGATCTCAGGTATTTCCTTTCAGTCTGTATTCTACCCACAATAGAAATCCTACCCCAAGGGGAGTTTGGAGGATCATACCTAGTTTCTAGGGCCACCATGGATGCATGCCCAGGGGTCATCTCAAAGCTAGCAGGTGTCTAGACAGCATTCAAAGCCAACAGATTTTTATAAAACATTTTATTCGACTGATCCAACAAATGAAGAACCTACCATGTGCAGAGATCCTATGAGAATACATAGACAAATACGGTACAGTCCCTGCTCTCAGGGAATTTAACAGGCTAACTTAAATGATACACTATACTACAGAGTAGAATAAAAGCCCCACAAGAGATGAGAAATGGCATGGTATGTTGTGGAGACAAAGTTCACCTGGAGTTGACAAGTCCTGGGTTCAAGTTGTGCCTCGGCTGTGTACTGGCTGTGACTGCAGCCAAGTTATTTAACCTTTTGGTGCCTCAGATAACTCTTTTAAGTGACTTGCCCAAGGTAACACAGCTAGTTAAGTGTCAAGTGTCTGAGGCTGGATTTGAACTCCGGTATTCCTGACTTCAGGATAGGTACTCTATTCACTGCACCACCTAACTGCCCCCCAGAATAACCCTCTTAAGATGAAGATGCAGAACAGGTGCCATTTTGCATTGTAGAGCTATTTTCCTCTACCAATAAAATCACTAGTTCAGATTCTCCCCCCTCCCCCCAAAAAAGTAAAGTGTGTTTGTGGGCAGGGGATCAGAGAAGGAATCCTATGAGAACATGGTGGTGAAGTCTGGAGTGATGCTGGTTCTAGACTATCCCTCAAACTGGAGGTTCCCAGGAGAACTCACCAAAGAAAGAAGGGGGCCAAAGGTCAGAGGGAGGGGGCAGCTGAAGCCCAGTGCAAAGTCTGGAGTGTGACTGGGTGATTAGAACATGATGTCAATGAAGCCAAAGCCACAGTTTGATCCCAGGGTTTTAGAAACATTCTTAGACCACAGCCCCACCACTCAGCCCAGCACGACTCCTTATAATCCTGTTTCCCCTCCTTTCACCCAATCCTGAGCTAGAGCACCTCCCAAAGGCCCAGTGCAGGGTCAGTGGAACACTCACCTTTCCTGCCTTGTGTTATCTGTTCCAGAGGGTCCAATCCAGCAGACCCGGTATCTGTCCTAGAGGTCCGGAAGCTAGAAGCTGCATATATCCATGAATGGGTGAAAGCAGGAAGACATAAACAGTAACGTGACCTCCAAAACTTGGGACTAGCCATCATCATACTGTGTGGGACTCTACCTTCAGTACCAGCCAACAGGGATGATTTCTAAAGCCAGGCCCAAAGTAGAGGCTTTAGACATCTGTTCATACTCAGGGTTAAACTTTCAGAGTCCTGTGACTATCAGACAAGGACTACTACTTGATAAGCTCAGTCCCCCAGCATCAGATTTCACTTCCTAGAAAACTCCCTGAGCAGGATCATCACAAGGCTTGGCATGTGATCTTCAGTAGTCTATGGCATCTGGGCTGTAAAGAAGTGTCTGTACACAGGGTTCCCTCCTACCTGGGCTTAACAAAATATCCCTTTCCTGATGCTCCCATATAGCCTGAGTTTTCCAGATAGCAGTATATGTGGGATTTTCCCTTTTTTGCACCCCCTGCAAAGCAAAAAACCCAAAACAAAAGAACCCTTTACCTTAACAGGGTTAACTTTTTAAATGTTATTCTAGATCTCTAAAGATAGATGAATTGAAGTTTAGCCACAGGTATTCTCTGCCACTCTCCCAATTATAACTGAAATTGGAATTTTCTCCCCCCACTTCTGAGTAACAAATAGCACCACACTACTGCAGAAGACTAAGCAGAAGAGTGAAGGCTGTCAGTCAGGACTCAGAAAAAGCTTTACTTAAGGCTGACAGGAAGAGGAGTCATGCCACATTGTAATGAATAATAAAATTTCACCTGGCTTCTAGCCAGACTTCTGTGCTCTGTTATGAGAACTGATACCCAGTAGGGATATAAAGTTTACACAAATCTATATGGGTACCCCGATACCCAGTGTTACTTTAAACATATACCCTATTTCACACTGAAGAAGTGGGGAAGGCTGGGGTGGCCAGATGGCTCAGCAAGTAAGAGCACAGGCTCCAGTGTTGGGATGACCTGGGGATCAAATCCGGGCTCAGATACTTAGCACCACACCCAGAAATAACTGGCCGTGTAACCTTGAGCAAGTTACTTAACCTCGATTGCTTAAAAAAAAAAAAAGTGGGGAAGGCAAGGATTCTTTGAGGTAGAGGTGATTAGGGAGTGTTCCATGTATGGGGGTGGCCAGGAGTACACAGGAAAATGTCAGAACAAGTTCTCATGAACACCTCAAGTCTCGGATGGAACATATATGCTGTGAAGGGGAGTGTTGAGAAATGAGATCAGAAAGGTATGGTGTATGTAGGGGCCAGACAGTGCAAGTCCTTAAATGACAGACTAGGGAGTTCATATCTTATTCTACAGGCAATGAGAAGCCAATGTGCTCCCGGGCAAGGAAGTGACCTGACTGGGATGATTAAGGAATGCCAAAGCAGATCACCTAAGGGAAGACCCAGAGAATTCTACTAATTCTTGAATTTAAGCTTATTTCCCTATGACTGGAGCAAACACCCAACTCCTTTCATCTTTTTTTTAAATAAATCCCTTAAGACCTGTGGACTAGATAGTAGTTTGGAGAGAAAACTGTAAAAATAGCCATCTGTGCAACATGTAGGGCTAAGGCTGCTGGCATGTCATCTTATGCCATCCCTGAGAACATCCTATGGTTTAACCATGTTAAATCAAGCTCTAAAATGTATTTCACATATTGAACCCTGGAGCTGGGTGCAGCTAGTTTTCTCTTTCCTTGATATGCTGAACCTAACTAGCATATACAGTCAAATCAGAGCTCTGGGTAGATCATTTTAGCAGCTGTGTGGAGAATGGATTAGAGTGGAAAAACCAAAGCAGTGTTAAAGAATAACACAGGTGATAGAGGCCTGAAGGAGGGTACTGACTCTAATGGGAGAGAAGGGGCCTAATGCAAAAGATGTAGAGATGGAATCAACAAGACTAGTTAACTGGATACAGAAGGGGGAGAAAGGGAAAAGTTAAGGAAGACTATGAGGTTCCAAACCTGGGTGACTGGGAGGATACTTGTGACCTCAATAGAAAATAAAGGAAGTTTGAAGAAGGGGCAGGTTTAGAAGAGAATAAGAGATTTAGCCAGTCACTACCAAATTGTAAAAAAGCATATCAAAGAGAGGGATACATGAATCAAGGAACTAGAAATCACCGGAACAGATTACCAGAAAACAGTTGTTGAGGCTTTCAATGAACACACTACGCAATCTCTTAAAATAAGTTATAAGTTTAATAAAATGTATAATAGAACTCCATTATTTGGTGATTCAGAACATGGAATAAAACTCTCCCCTTTCCCCACAGGTCTTAGGGTTTCTTTTGCACATTAATTTCTATATGACAGGGTGTAATAGATTACACTGGCCTGTGAGTAAGGAGTCCTGGGTTCTAGCCCAGGTCTTTTGATTTTAAGAAGTTCAATTACATTCTGTGGCTACAAACTTACTTTTAGTAGTGTCCTCCGGCTTTGAGGACACCAGGGCACATTCTCTCCCTTTGGTTGAAGATGAGGGTAGTACTAGGGATCAAGATATCATCTGGTCATTTAGTTTTATAGCCAGAAGGGACCACAGAGATCACCTAGTTTAGTTCCCTCCACTGAGAGCCAGAGACAATGTGCCTGGCTCAAGGTCAAACAGATACTGGCAGATCTGAGGCTAGAACCCATCTCTCCAGACTCAGTCAGATTTTCAGTGTTCTTTCTTCACCAAGCTGCCTTCCACCTGAATAATGGTCCTTGGCGAACAATTTTGACAGCAGAAATGAGGATGGGCTTTGTTGATTGAAATAAGAATCCGGAGCTTATCTGTGGAACTCAGACACCATGAACTTTCTTCAAAGTTTCCATAAAGGGGCAGCTAGGTGGTGTTAGTGAATAGAGCACTGGCCCTGGAGTCAGGAGGACCTGAGTTCAAATCCTGCCTCAGACACTTAACACAAAACTAGCCATGTGACCTTGGGCGAGTCACTTAAACCCAATTGCCTTCCCCCTCCAAAAAGCCAAGAAAAAAAAAAGTTTCCACAAAAATATCATCTTCCTCACTAATTTCCTCCCCAAAGTGAAACACTGAATGAAGTGAAGTACAGAGGTACACTAATCTGATTTGATTCAGGCTCATTTCTGAGGAATTCATCCAGGGAAAGGGTGCTTTCAAATGAACCAAGAAAGATCATTATCATTTCTGCCAGCACTGAGTATAAATGCCCTCCTCTCCATTCTCCCTCCACCCACTAACATAAAACACAAAAGAAAAACCAAGTCAAGTAAGCATTTGTTCCAGGCAATAGTGGTAGTGATAGGACAGAGTTAGGGAAAATTCATGTAAAGAAAAGGAAAAGACACCACTCATCTAACCTCCCACATTGTAATAGCACTTGGCATCTTTTTTTCACAGTGTACAAAATCCCCCAATGTAGACATAAACCA
Source organism: Petaurus breviceps papuanus (assembly GCF_028583685.1). NCBI lineage: Eukaryota > Metazoa > Chordata > Mammalia > Diprotodontia > Petauridae > Petaurus > Petaurus breviceps. The sequence goes on from NW_027187183.1 coordinate 203,927, forward strand.
GACACTGCAGCTTGACTGAAAATGGCTTCCATGGTCCAGCCTCTGTTTCTCATGGGAAAATTCACATCACTCCATGGGTCCTTCTATTTGTCAACCCCCATCCATGAATGCACACGCTTTTTCCTAAGTTTTTAAAAATAGGAGACCACATATTATCTAGTCATGGCAAGATGTCCCCAATTTCTAGCATTAAGGGCTTTATGACATGTTCCAATAAATCCTATTCACTGCAGAAATGACTTTACACATGAGCTATCACTATAAGGAATGATAAACAGTGTTGTCAAAAACTACATATGGTCCCACACAGTTGAGTAGTTCCATCCACGAGGGAAGAAAGGTCATCTCCACTTAGCAACAATTAAATATCCGATGCTCCAAGCTGTTTCCCAACTTGTAGAAAATTGCTATTTGCACTTACTTATTTGGGCAGATTGAGGAGCTGCTCTTTCCAAAGGGAAGACCTCATAGGGCTCTACTGACTGCCAGGAAATAAGAAGCCTCTTGGTTCACATGACAATGGCTACCACAAGACTACATTCTAGGGCACTGACTGATCTTTTCTCATCTCTATGTCAGCTACAATTCCTACTAAATCTCTGTACATTTGGGGGAAAGAATATTTCAACAAACTCATTTGAGGATTCCAGGGTTAAATCATGTCATTTCAACAAGCCAACCCCCAAAATAAATTCTCCTTTAGAGGAAATGTCCTTTGTCCCATCTATACAAACAGACTTATTAAGGGAAACAAACTCAGCAAAGAGAAAACCCTTTCAGTACAAATGAGTAAGACATTACAGGTTATAGGAATTTACACTGGCCTAGATTAAGCCTGGTATACCCCGATGGGGGAATATGGCAAAGGGAGAGAGGAAAGTAAGACAAGGCTGAGTTAGACTAACTACGCCCTCCTAGCTCAGCACCACGAAGCAGCCTTTCCAGTCAGAATACCTGAGTCTAACTGATGCAAATACAAATGTATGAGCAATTTTTGACTTTGTTTCACATTGAGTCTTACGTGTTTAAAAAAAAAAAGGAAACAGCTATAAAAATTATATACCACGAAGCCAAACCAGCAGCTATACCCATAATTAGCTTTCTACAAGGAACCCCGTGTCCTTCACAGATACATTCACAGTGCTTTCTGAACAATGACACTAGAAATGCTTCTTAAGTCATTTCCCCTTTCAAATGACCACACTGTTTTGTATTGGAGGAGTGAGATCAGCATGCCTGGAACCACTGCTGAGCACACTGTAATCAGGAATGACTTCTTGCTTATTCCATCTCTAAGTCAGGACTACAGCCTTATCCTAGATCTACAAATTGCTGACCTACTCTTTCTCATCCTAGCTGATCTATGATCTGAAAACCTGAGGGGAAAGAAGCCCCTAAAGCCAGTGTGCACAACCCCCTGAATCAGGGACTTCTAAGGAAAATGGCACAAGGTGGCTCAGGCCCTGGTGGTCCCTCTGGACCAGGCCTCCCACCTCCCACTACTTTAGCCCTGAGTCGAATTTCATCTGGCTCCCAGCAGTTGGGTGCAGCACACACTTCATGGCTGGATTTCTAAGAATGGCTGATTTCTCCAAAGTGGAGAAAGGCTTTCCCATATTTGGTCCTCCAGGAAGGCCTGAAAATTGTGCTGTGTACAACCCCTGCTCACCTGGAAAAGGCCCCATAACCAGGAGAAGCTGTCCCCCCTCCACCAGCGTCTGTTTCTCCTGGCTTTCTGTTAAGCTGGGGCCCAGATGGGAAGAGGATGAGCCTCTGTATTAAATACATATTGGTCAAGGTTGATGAGGTCCATATCATCAGAAAAGAGCAGGAAAAAATACTTCAGCGTTTCTCCCAGAAAGAAGCTTTCCATCTTATCTCTTGGCTGTGGGTTGCTGGGATTCTGGACATTATCAATAGAAGAATAACCACCTGCAGGAACCTGCAAATAAAAGTCACAGCATTGTCACATTCACCACAAAATCCAGGCCAGCACCACAGTAAAACAAAAGTGGGCAAAACCATCTGGAAGCTACTACTAAGTTAACAGGTTCATGTTTAAAATTTGGAACCTGATGTAGGGGTTATCTCAAATATATGCAAATTAGCCTTCTGCCTAGTCTGTGAATGGGAAATGGTCAGGGGATCAGAAATAACTTTGTAAGAAAAAAACCCAACCCTTCAGAGTGTGAACTTTGCAATCAATACAATCCTCACACCCTTTCCAAAGCAAAGCTAAAAAGTACTCATTTCATACCGTAACACACTTACAGCAAACATTTTGCAGTATTTTAGAAAGCTCAGCAGGGAAGAAAACAGTGCCTTGGAGATGAGCCCAAAAGGTCAACATTTATTCAAATGTAGACCTTTAAAATGCCAATTCAACCAAGAAAGCTATTTGGAAGAACTAGTTGCTTTCCTTTTACTCACTAATGTAATTCTTCTGTGAATTCATATAAAGTTTCCTTTTGAAAACAGGTCCACCCAATCAAACAATTCCTCCCAAAATAGCCTTCAAGGAGTATTCTCTTTACCCCAAAGTATGGACAATAATAAACCCTCTCCTGGCCCCAGGATGTCCCAGAACACAGCTGGGCTGTAGCAGAAAAACCCCACCACCACTAAAGGGAGGACAGGAACAAGCATTTATTAAGCACCTTACCATGTCAGGCACTGGGCTAAGCACTTTACAAATGTGTCTGATATTATCCTCACAGCAACCCAGGACCCTGTCAGGGAATGCTAATTAAGCAAGAAGCATACCATTCCTCATTAAAGTGGAGGAAACTAGAGCAGACAGAGGTTAAATAACTTGCCCAGGGTCCCACAGCTAGTATGTGAGGCCCTTTTTGAACTCAGGTGTTCCTGATTCAGGGTCTATTTCTTTCTGAACCCCAAAGAACAGATCATATATCACAATGTTAGTGTAATCATATGTCACATGGAAAAAGACGAGTTCTACATGCTACCCAACTCCTGAAAGAGAAGTGATAGACTTCACAATGAAGAATGAGACATACATTTCTGGACACAGCTGATGAGGGAATTTGTTTTGCTTGGTTATGCATACTTGTTACAAGGACTTTTTAAAGACGGGGTGGGGAGAGAGGCAGGAGAAAAAAATACTTGTTAATTTTTTTTTTTAAATTAAGAAAAAACACCACAAAACAAAACAAAAAAAAGGTCTAAGTTTAAAGGGAACCTTTTTCTCCTTGACACTTGGAAATCTACCCAGAAGCAGAAAGGGGTAATTGAACAAATTGCATTCCTGCACATTAAAGAAAACAAAACCGACTTTCATGGAGTGAAAGTTTAGAAACAAGAGGTTAGGAATAAGCATTCCAGAGTAGATTACAAGTACGCAAGTGAGACACCAACTACTGGACAAAAAAAAAAACATATAAAGAACCAGAATGAACCTGATAATCTCCTAAGCATCCCTCATACACATGCCCTAAAGACCATTCTGGTAATGTACCTGGCATCAAATTTCTACCACTCTTTCCACCTATGGAAATAGCCAGAAAGTAACTAACCAATTTCACTGCAGGCAGAAATAATAACAAAAATAATTACTTATACTTCTATAATTCTTTTAAGATTTACTTAACATTTTATAAATTATTCCCTCCCCAAACTTAATAAGGGGATGAACATGCTAAAGAAGGCTCAGAACTCTGGGTCCGAACCCTTCCCCATCAATAATTCAGAGCAGTTTGTAAATGTGGCCTCACCCTTGTGTACTTGTTGAAATTCTGTAAGATCTCCCAGCCCCAGTCCTGGTACTTCTTGTCACCAGTAAACCGATATAGATAGAAGAGGCTCTCTATTGTCTCAGGTCGCAGGAGATTATGTCTATCTGAAGACTAGAGAAGAAAACAAAGATTATTAATTCAGAGAGAGTTGGAAGAAGATGAAAAGTGGGCTATTCTTTCTTTTGTCACATCATCTTACCTTGACCTCCACATCTTTATGGCCCTTCTGGGGATGAATGTTGAAGTACACAATCTCTGGGCTCAGGCCAGTCTCTATCTGATGATACATCTGGTAACAAGTTTCTATGAGAGCTTTGGCCAGTTCCATATGATCAGCTGTTAATCCACTATGAGCTCCAAGAGCCAGAGTACCAGGCAAGAAGCACACCAGGTGATCCTGAAAGTTAGAAGGTTTTTAAAACCACTGAAATCCTCAACAATGTTCAAGTGGCCATTTTGAGGAGAGTCCACTAGCACCATTCATTAGACACACAGGCCCAAGCAATGGCTTACATACTGAAAATTAGGATATGTTTTCAAAATCTTGCTTTCATCTTCTTGGTTAACATTATCACTTGCTCTCATTCTGCCTGCACAATCTAACAGGACCTAAAAAGGACCACCATTTTAAAGAAAAACACTTAAAAAGAGGATACAGAGGGTACCTCTACTTGGGCCAGCATCTTGACATAAGTCTGAGAAAAAGTGTTACCTCTGACATGAGAAATAAGGAGGATGGAGAAAGCTGGAGAATTACATTCTCCTAAGTCAAGTCTTTCTTTACATTGCTACTTCATTAAGTCTTGTGGATTTCCTGATGGGTTTCAACCACATTCAAACTGAAGTAACACAACACTTTCCAAAGCCAAACAGAAACAAAACTTAAATTGTCAAAGTCCATCTACTAATGTGGTAGAGTTACACTTCTTGTCAGTAGCTTCCTCATCCTCCCAGTAACCTGTTGAAACCGTAGCATCATCTTGGAGTCCTCCTTATCACTCATTTGCCAAATTTAGTTGCCAAGACCCATCTCCACTGCTACCACATGTTCTACATTTCATGGTTTTCTTTTGCACTCTTGCTGCACCTATTCACATCCATACCATCATTACTCCTGACTTTAATGGACTGAGTGCCCACACCTACAAAATTACGATTAGCCTTTCTATTTCAGGTCTTCCGACTTCTAACTGATCCTATGTGTATCTTCCTGATTAATATTTCTCTTGTACAGACTTAATTATTTCATTCCACTGCTCTGAAAACAGAAAAAAGGCCTCAATAACTCCTTACTGTCCACCAAATAAAGTCCAAACTTGTTAGCCTGCTTTTGAGGCCTTTCACAACCTTGTACTGTGTGGTACAGTGGATAGAGGGTGCTGGATTTAGATCCAGAGGACCTGAGTTCAAATCTCACCTCTGGCACTTACTACCTGTGTAATGTTGGGCAAGTCATTTAAATTTCTTTGGGCCTCAGTAACCTCATCTGTAAAACGAAGGGGATGGACCAGGTGACTTCTGAGGTTCATTTATGATCCTGCCTTTGCAGACTTATTTCTCACTATTTCCCATCATGTACTCTACACTCCAGTCAAAACAGACTTCTCACTGTTCAAACACTTCCCATATCTGCCCATCATTTCTATGGCTATTCAGGCTGTCCCCACATTTGTTACTGTTCAGTTGTTTCAGTTATGTCTGACTCTTCATGACCCATTTGCATTTTTCTTGGCAAAGGTACTGGAATGATTTGCCATTTCCTTCTCCACATAAAGAATATCATCGCCAGAGCAGCCCCCTTACCAACCTCTGCCTATTTTTCAAAATCTGAATTTAACTCACATCTATTGTGAACATTCCCCTATACAGGAGAGAAGCCATAAACAGTTTGCTTTTCTTTCTTTTTTTTTTTTTAAAGCAATTGGGGTTAAGTAACTTGCTCAAGGTTACATGGCCAGGTATTTCTGGGTGGGTGCTGAGTGTCTGAGCCTGGATTCGATCCCCAGGTCATCCCGACACTGGGGCCGGTGCTCTTACTCGCTGAGCCACCTGGCCGCCCCTTGCTTTTCTCTTTAAGCACAAAATAAATTCAACACATTAGTTCCAAAGCTACCTCTTCTTCCTACTGACCTTCACTCTGTTCTCTTCTACATTTTCAAAAGACTTGATGACCCACAATTCTTGTCCCCCTCCCACTGTAATAATCCCAACACTGTTGTTGGTTCTCTCTCCCTCTCCCTCATCCTTCCCTCTCCTCAAACTGAAAGAAAAATAAAATCACGGTGCCAGCTATTCAAAGTCAAGCAAAACAAATCCCTACACTGTCTGTATCTGAAAACATCTCATTCTGCACCTTGCGTTCATCACTTCTATCTGCTGCTATACTATTCATCCCTCAAGCCCCAGCTCAAACATGGTTCCCCTTCTCCCACACTGACCAATGACGCTATTCTCCTCCAAGCTCCCACACTATTTTATATCTCTGTGTACATCTATCATATACTATTTTCATTTGGAGTACATGTTCTAGGCCTTCTAGAGTAGGAACTATGCCCTATTCACCAATGGGGCCCAGGGTCAGAAACTCTGACAGTCTTTGTACTCCCCTAAGAAAGGAGAAGAAGCAGAGGAGGCTGTTTCAGGAACAAGTAAGGTAAAGAGACAAGATATTAAGGGTAGTACCAGATGTAAATGAGTGAAAAAGCATAGAAACCAGGAAAGACTAGTAAGTGAAGTGAAAAAAGCAAGAAGAACAAGAACTTATTATACAACAATAAGATTATATAGGAAAAACAACTTTGAAAGACTTGAGAACTCTCATCTATGTAATGAGCAACCACAATTCCAGGAGACTAATGATGAAACACGATACCAACCTCTTGACAGAGAAGTGATGGCCTCAAAATACAGAATAAGATCTATCTTTTCAGATAGACAAGGTGGGAACTTGTTTTGCTTGACTAAGCATATTTGTTATAAGGGCTTTGTTTTATCTCCTTTTTTTCTCCTCTAATAAGTGGGGTCGAGGAGGCGTTGAGGATATAGATGGAGCACAAAAAAAGGAAAGACAAAAGGTCATGGAGACATTTTTTTTTTGGTGAGATCTTTTTTTTTTTTTAATGTAGAAAAGAAAGGAAGGCAGAAAGAACCAGACCAGCAGAACTGCTTTGAAAGCTACATGAATTTATTACATACTTAAAAAGTATAGAAAGCTATACAAAACGGATTTGCAGTTTCATGTACAATTAACCTTTATCTGCAATGTATATGGGTTCATTTTACTTGGCAGTTGTAAAATTCAGAAAAAAAAAATTTGTACAAAATATAAAGTATCTGGGGCGGCTAGGTGGCGCAGTGAGTAACGCTCTGGCCCCGAAGTCAGAAGGACCCGAGTTCGGTTCCAGCCTCAGACACTTAACACCCACACAAAAAAACTAGCCATGTAACCTTGGGCAAGTACCCCAACTGCCCTCCAAAAGACAAAATAAATAAATAAATAAAACATCAAATGCTTACTATATGCCAAGTACTGTACTAAGTGCTAGGGATACAAATACAAAAGATGAGACAACTCTACCCTCAAGGAACTTGCAATTCTACTAGAGGAAGGACAACACACACAGAAGTGAATTTCGGTTTCATGAAGCCATACAAGGGTAGGGGGTAGGAGGAAATGGGTTGAAAAGGGTTGCAATGGGAAAGGAGAACACAGATGGCTGAGGTGGGCGCTAGTTGGAAGAGAAGCACAAGCAGCTGGATATAAAGGTAGGTGAATGTGCACTCACAAAAAAAGGTTACTCAGTCCTTGGATGGGCATTCCAAAGCTGAATGGATTAATCATTCCTCCTCTGAGCAGGGGGAGAGAACGGAGTCCTCTGAGTGGCCTAAAGGGATGGGGAAGGAAGCCTGACTCTGGCTCACTAAGTCTGTAAAAGTAGCTCTTCAGGAGTCTAGCAACAACCTGACTGAGCTCTGAAACTAACTCTGGACCTATTTCCTCCTCTATAAAATAAAGAAATTGGATACAGATCCTTCCAATTTCAATAGTTTTATGAGTATAGGAGATCTGAGCTATCTCCACCTTAGCTCAGTCTTGATTTCAAAAAGAAATGAGTAAGCCTCCTTTAATAAGTAACTTCCTCTCTCTGAAGCTTCAGCTTCTTCCTCTGTAAAAATGAAAAAACTGGACTGATGATTTCCAAGGGGCTTTCTAACTCTAAACTGATACATTGAAGGAACTTTTAAGCCTTTCTTCAAGGTCCTTCCCCAAAACATTTCTATCAGTTTGGCACGAGGGTTACTCTACTGGCCCCACTTGCTAGGAATAGGCAGGCAGGGGTAGGAGAGAGAAGAAGCAGGCCTTCTTGGACAATACATGTATGTCGGCATCTGATTATCAAGAATATTAATAAAATAGAAAGCTACCCAATGGCTGTTTCCTCTTGATTGTGGGAGTGGTGAGGTCACCTCACTCTTCTATATTGGCCTCAGTTTCCAGGAGTCTATCACCAGGAGTGCTATTCATCCTTGGCATAGATCAGGGTCCTGGCCTTGGGTGTAAAAATTCCTAATAAGGTCCCCGAACATATGCTGCACACAGCAGGCATTTAATAACAGTTGAATTGCTGAGGAGATTGCATCATTTTTTTCAACCTCAGGCATCCAAGAGAAACAAAAATAAGAGTTCTTTTTAAAAGATAACCAAGCTGTCTTATTTATCCAGGGATGGGGAATGCACCCATTTCTAAGGCAGCCAATTCCACTTTTGATCAGCACTAACTTTTCCTTTATGACTCAGTTTCCCTCATCTATAAAATGAAGAGGTTGGTCTTAGATAACCACTAAGGTCCAATCCAGATCTAAATCTAGGATCATATAATTCTAAAATCAAGCAGAAATCTGTTTCTTTGCAGTCTCCACCACTGTTTTCAGTTCTGCCCTCAAATTGAACAGGGTAAGTCTGCCCTCTGTTATATGAGGGTGCTTTGAGATACTCAAACTATAACCCCTTTCCCCATACCTCTTATTCAGGGAAAACATCCCCAATTCCTTCAACCCATTCTTATACTACTGCATGGCCTCCAGGCTCTCTACCAGGCTTGTAGCTCTTTTTTTAGGCATGCCCCGGTTTGTCAATGTTAATTTTAAAACATAACAGTGAGAATCAAACACAAAACTCCAAATGACCAGGGAAAAACTAATAGCTCTCATTCTGGACATTATGTGTCTATCAATGGATCTCAGCTACATTCACAGGTTTGTTTATCAATAGCTTTTTTGTTTGTCACAGTCATTGATCTATTTTTGGAGATGAATGGCAAATAGTGGAATCTCAAAAATCACAACTTTCCTATCAGCCTGCCTTCCCACTACACTTTGGGATACAACATTGACAAATCTATCTAATTTAACCCACAGATCCAAATCAAGGCTGAAAAGCATATCCAAACCTGGCCCTTAAGAGGGTAACATGAACAAGAGGAAGAGAATTAGATGTAGGAGCCACAATATTAGCATACTAAGCTAGAATTACTTTCTAACAGAAGCAACTTAAATTCTACCAAAACTTCTATCCTTTCATAATGGGATATAATAACTTAAGAAAAAAATAGTAAATAACTTTAACAGGAAAAACCTTAAAGAGCACTAGATTCCCCATTAATGCCCCACTAGCAAGCCCAATCTGACATATTATGACACCGGATAAATGCCAGCCAATCTTTACTCAAAAGATAGAGGATCAACTAACGCTAAAGCTGTTCTGCTGGCAACAGGTGAGTAGGAGTCTATAATAGATCTTTACTTGGAGAGATGGAAAAACCTTTCTAAATGGAGAGAAATGTCCTGTGATCTACCTACAGCCAAGTTGTTTGGTATAGAAGATGATGATTCAGATGATCTATTTCTTTCAATAACAAATCTTGTCCAAATGACTAACACTACAGCACTACACCTTTGTGAAATTGTATGCAACATCTACCTAAAGGTCTGTCTGGATTGCCATCAGGATCTTCTTTCCCTCCTGATCTGAATGGGTCAGAGTCAGGGCATTTTTCACACTCATTTCATGATAGTTAAGAACTCAACTTGAGCATTTTACTTAAACAGTTTTACTTGTTTAACTGGCCTCAATGATGTGCCTACTCTTGGAAAATGTCACTACATCCATAAAGCAACAAAGGGTACAGAGACTCACCATCTTGGCCCTGAAGCGGCCATGAGCAAGTTCACCAACAAAAGTCAGCTTGCTGGGCTCAGATTTCCGAAGTAGGTGTCTTTTGACCCCTTCTATGGCATTAATATACTCTTCCAGCAATCTGTTAATTAAAACAATTTCCCAATTTTATACACACAGATATCTACATGCCTATGATCCATGTTTGAGCTTCAACTGAGGATAATTATGGGGGGGGGCTGGGGGCTGGATAGAAAACAAGACCTGTGATTACACTTACACCTAAGGAATGTCCCACTACCACCTGCTCTGAAATCTCTAGTCTTATCGAGCTGCCTTGGACATCAAGAAATTAAGTAACTTGTCCAGGGTCACAAAGCCAGTATGTGTCAGAGGCCAGCTGTCTATCCACAATGCTGCACTGCCTTTTCAAGGACACAAATACATCTGGTCTTCCCTATAAATGTTTTTCTAGCATGCAGGAAGGCAGAGCTTTTGAAGGTGAAGACTGACTCAGAAGGACTGGTGGATGATTTGTCTGCACTCACATACAAATGCAGCTGAGTATTAATATTAAAAAATCCTAGGAAACCTGGGATCCAATTCCATCTCATGCTGGCTACTCTATAACCATGGATATATTATTTCACTACTCTGAACCTGAAGCAATTCTCTCAACATATTAATATGTGATTCGTATTGGGAAAGGGAGTTTCTAAACCAAGAAGTCACAAGTACTAATATAATAAACAGATTTCTATAGTGCTGTACCAAGTGCATATTCCACCAGAGCCCTGTATATAACACTCCCATTTTATGGATGAGGAAACTGAGGCTCGAGAGGGAGGAAGTTATTTGCCCAAGGTTATCTGACCAGTAAGTTAAGTGCTAGAGCTGAGACTTCCAATTATTCTAATGCCAAGTCCAGTGTTTTGATTTTTTTTGGTAATAATAAGATTTCAAATTTTAGCCTTTGACGAACCCTAGTGTAACTTTTTCTTTTGTCCATAGACACGTTTTATCTTCTCTCTTACCTTAAAAGATCATATAAAATCCTATAGTTCTCTCAATAAAGTCAAACTCACTTGATGCTTTAGCTTACAGACCTTATGACAATTAAAATCTCTCCCACGATATCTTAAATATTTCTTAATACTACAAAAGTAAAGATATTCTAGAAACCCCAAGTGGAACAGAGATAGCAACATAAAATTTGATTTAAACTTCAAAGAAAAAAACAGTAGGGAGAGTCAACAAAGTTTTTATGGCAAAGGTGATCTAGATTTCACTTTTCCCCCAAGAGCTAAAGTACTTACTTTTTTTTTTTAATTAACATTTAAACTGCTCAATATAAGCTTGTCTGTCTTAAATTTTAAGACAGGAAAAAATATTTTTTTATTTCTTTACTTACATGTAAAAACTTTTTAACAATCATTTTAAACTACCTTGAGTTCCAAATTCTCTTCCCACTCTCACTCCCACCCCCCCGTTAAGATAAAGGTTATACATGTGCAGTCATGCAAAACATATTTCCATATTAGTCATGTTGTGAAAGAAAACAGGCCAAAAAAATGAGAAAAATAATAAACAAAACAGTAGGCTTCAATCTACATTTATATTCCATCATTTCTTTTTTTCAAGTGGATAGCAGTTTTGCTCTTAAGCCCAATAGTCTTGGATTTTTGTACTGCTGGGAATACTTGCGTCATTCACAGTTAATCATTGTACAATATTGCTGTTACTGTGTACCATGTTCTCCTGGTTCTGCTGACTTCACTCAGCATCAGTTCATGTAAGTCTTTCCAGGTTTTTCTAAGAGCATCCTTCTCACCATTCCTTATAGCGCAACAGTATTCCCTCAGTCATATATCACAACTTGTTTACCTATTCCCTAAGTGATGGGTATCCCCTCAATTTCCAATTCTTTGCCATTACCAAAAGAGCTGCTATAAATATTCTTGTACATAAGAGTCCTTTTCCTTTATTTTTTTTAAATCCCTTTTGGATACAGACCTAGTAGTGGTATTGCTGGATCAAAGGATATGTACAAGTTTTATAGTCCTTTGGGCATAGTTCCAAATTGGTCTCCAGAGTGGTGGGATCTGTTCACAATTCCCCACCAACTGTGCATTAGTGTCCCAATTTTACTACATCTACACCATTTGTCATTTTTCTTTTCTGCCATATTATAAACTTTTCTTCTTAAGAGTTTGAAGCATCCCAGTGTTAAGACTATTGGTGCTTCAATGACCACTTCCATGGGACTCAAGGTAAAAAATGCTATCCACCTCCTCAAAGAGGCATGAGAGACTCAAGAGTTCATATTGAGATAAAAATTTTTGGATATGACTACACATATTTGTAACATGAGTAGGCTATGAGGATATTGATTATATCCTTTCTCAATGTGAGAAAGGGAGGTAAGAGAATGAAGATCTAAAAATAAAATAAAACTTAATTTTAAATAACAATAGATGTTATATATAAATCAAGAACTTAATCTAATTTTTTTTTAAATTTTCAAGACCTGCATCTCCAAAGGAGACAGCCCAGTGGAATAGATGCCTGGCTTTTGAAGTAAGAAAGCCCTCAGTTCAAATACTACCTTCTAGCTATATGACCATGGTTAAATCACTTAAGTTCTTAGTGTCTTAGACAACTCTCTAAGACTAAGTTACAATGGAACTGTTCCACTACAAATTAGTGGAAGGAGTCTGTACATGGGTTATTTCCCCTAAACCAAAGACATAGGGACATCTTTAGCTGGATACCCTATCATTCCAAATTCAGCATTCCCAAAGCCAAGCTTATTAATCTCTTTAAAACAAAACAAAAATCCCTGGGTTCTAGTCTAATATCATTATTCCTCTCAGTCTCACATGTTTAAAAGCTTTGTGTTATCTGTGTTATTGCAAAAGTAGAACTGACAGAGCTTGGTAAATGACTGGTTATGAAAGAGGAAAAAAATTAATCTGTAATTAAGTTCTATCAACTCTACTTACACAACATCTCTTTGATTCATTCCCATCTGTCTTATTCCCATTATCACTATCTTCCTGAGGTCCTTTTTACCACTTACCTAGATAATAACCTTCTTCTAGGTTTTCCTACCTCAACTCTATCTCTGTCCATTGATCCCTTTACACTGTTACCAGAATAATCCTTACCCAGGATATCCAGTCATATCACTCTTCTGTTAAAACTTCTGAATGGCATACTAATGTCTGAGTAAAGCTATAATTCTTTAGCTTAGAATTCCTGTGGCCTTCCACATACTAGTACCATGATGTCTCTCCTGCCTTATAACTCCTCTCTATGTACTATAACACTCCATACAAGCTGTACTATTCATCCTCTCCTGGACATTGTGCTTCCCCACTGCTGCCTTTGCTCACAACTGTTCACCCTGTGCCTAGAATCTTATCTTGCCCCAACATCTCCTCCTGTAGACTTATCTAGCCCAACTCAAATGCTAATGTCCAAAAAATTTTGGGTGGTTTTCCTATTCATTTAATTAACTTTCCCATTCAGAACTCACTTTGCTTGCACATTCATAATACAATTATGTGAGTACTTTGTATTGTACTTGCATGACACAGAACCACAGCAAGACATGAGAATCATGTGGTGTAGAGACCACATCTTACCCAGAATTCTTATCTTTTCTAGCGTCTATGCATGGCTCTGAATACGGTAGGTACAAAACATTTGGTGAATTCAACTTGGTAATGCCAGCAAAGGGCTAAGATACAAACTGAATTCACAAAAATCTTATTTCAAAAGTAGAGAAAACAGAACTCACTCATTTTCTTTCTTTCCTCCCTGGATCCATTGCTTCAGTAAATATTCATAGTAGCTGTCAGCTCGGGCACCTAGAGTATAGACTCCCAGGTGAGTAAAGAGGCCACTGTTGGTATTGATAAACATGGGAACCAAGCCATCATTCTTCCCTGATAGGGACTGAACATGTTTCATCACTTTTTCCACAGCTGTCTGTAGCATTCAACAGAGGAAACAGGTAAAGAAGAACAAATATGTGAATGTCATGGTTCTAGAGCTAAAGCAAGAGGTCAAAGGGGAACTAGCTAGATGAATCTCTGAACATCTAGTCTGCCTCACTCAACTTTATTTCCTAATTAAGGTTGGCAGAATAGGTCATCATGAAAAAAGCCAAATGTTGCCTGGCAGCCTTCCCCCATAACCAAATAGCACCTGGCTGGAATTTAACAAAGGCTTAACTCAGATTACTCTAAATGAGGTTTATAAAGGCAATTCAGACACTGGTACATAACATTAAAGTAATTTAGTGGCCAACAAGTTGCTGGCAGGTATTCTCTGATAGGGTACAGAAGAGCTTAATTTACCTTCCTAACAATTCTCAAGTCCCTAGTCCATTTTTATTCCACCTAATGACTATGTAGTCTTTTACTTTATAATTTGCCTGCCACTGACCAATGCCTGATATGAAATGATTAATAAATCTTTGTTGAATTCTTGTTGAATTTTATTGACTCATATAGCTTCCTGGAAGGCAAAGGAAAAACAAATCTGTTTTCAAACCTCATTATGACCTTTAAAAGCATCAATTATGGGAGATGAACTAGATTATCTCTAAAGGTCAGTCCAGCTCTAAGCTTCCTTGAATCCATGCACCTATAAAGTAGCTTCTAAATTACACATTAAAAGCAGTAGTAGCTCATCCAGAATAAATACATGAACTGTCAACTCTGAATGGAGTCATTAAAGAGTCAAACAGTCCCACAAGTTTGGATTTTGAAACCTAAAGATTGTTTTGTTTTTAAACTAGCAGAGAATCAGGGCAGGTAGGTGGCACAGTGAATAGAGCCCCAGCCCTGGATTAAGGGGTACTTGAGTTCAAATTAGGCCTCAGACACTTAACATTTATAGCCGTGTGACCTTGGGCAAGTCACTTAACCCCAATTGCCCCGCCTTTCCCCTCCAAAAAACAAAAGCAAATTAGCAGAGAATTCAATTGGGAACCACAATAAGAAATAGATACAAAGGAAGAAAGGCAATTATTTGCCTCTTTTAACAAATCCATGGGATTTTAAAGAATGTTAAAGAGCAATGACTTCCATCTCTCCCACCTAAGGGAGAAATCCACCTCCCAGCCACTATTTTCCTCCATGAAGATATGTTAGAACCAAGTCAATCCCAATTAGATGACTAATTTATGATGGTGTCTGCTAAATTAGTTTTATTCTCTTTATTTGGGACTACAGACTTTTAGGCTATTAACTTTTTTTTGTACTACTATTGTCTCATACTATAAAATCAAACCTCTTGCAATAATTAGCAAAGGATAAAGTTAAAAAGAGTGGACCATAAGTGGTTCAAGTCCTGCCTCGTGATAAAAGCCCCCCTTTTCCCAAGGGGGAAATATCTAAATAACTAGTTAGTCTATACCTGGAATCTCCTATCTCCAGTGAGCCGAGAGAGCTCTCTAAACTCCAGCTGGATACTTGTCACCTCTGCCACAGTGCTATCAGAGGTCCACCGAGGAGGGTGGGCAACACCACTGCCAATGTTTACATCAGAGTATGGGATCCTGGAGGGGGTGTTGAATGCTGGCATTAGCCGATTTCCAATATCTTTCTAATAAAAAGAAAAGAAAACATTCAACAAAACATATAAAAGTCCTCGAGAACCTACCTTTTTTGTATGCTGCTCTGCCTGTTTTTCATGTAAGGAGGGCTGGTTGGTGATAGAACCAAGCTGCAACCATAGTGTCTGAGGAAACAGCTACAGCTGAAGGAACACTAGAAGAGGGCTCAGAAGACCAAGGTTCTGTCTTTGTCCTGTCACTAGCACGCTGTGACCTTGGCTGGGCAAGTCACCTAATCTCTTTGAGACTCAATTTTCTCTTATGTAAATGAAGGATAATTCCTATTATAAACGATCACTGAATTTTTGAATAAGATAAAGCACCACCTAACCGAGAATGTACTATAGAAATAGAGGAACTATTATCTGCCTGTATCCAATCAACTCAATATAAATTCATATACAATTTCTAATCATCACTGAAGCACATTTCTTAAAAAATTTCAAGTGGAAGAAACACAAAGATGTGATTAAATTGCTAAAAATGACTCTAAAGGAGTGAATTATAATAAAATTAGCCCCACCCTTAGCCTAAACATGGCAGTAACAAAAATCAAGGAAAAGACTATGAATTCAGTGATTTTAAAGGGAGAGAAAAGCACCTTGAATCGGGAAACTCAGATCACTTACTGCCTTTTCCAGAAAAAGACTATCTCCAGATAAATGGTAGGTACTCAGAAGTCCACCCAAGATTCGGATAGTACTCTCAAATAGATTTACATCCACATTTTTTCCAAAATTCAATTCCGTCTTCACCCATGCCTTGGCTTCTTCAAATTCTACGTTGCAAAACAAAAAAGGCCAAAGGGACTGAATTGATAAGGATATTACTTGCATATATTCTAGACCCCTCTAACTCTAAAACTATGATTCTATGGTTAGGTTTGAAAATCTAACTATGACTAAAATAAATTATTTCTATCTAGCAAATAAATTTTCCATGTCAAGGCTAAACCTGCTTTTCCCCCCACTTTTTTTGGAGGGGGGAAGGCAAGGCAATTGGGGTTAAGTGACTTGCCCAAGATCACACAGCTAGTGAGTGTGTCAAGTGTCTGAGGTTGTATTTGAACTCAGGTCGTCCTGACTCCAGGGTCAGTGCTCTATTCACTGCATCACCTAGCTGCTCTGCTAACCCTGTTTTTAATCTATAGGGTTAAAGAGGATACTTAAGCAGGACTCCAAATAAGAAAAGTTTCATATGCTAGTTTGTTGATGGCAAAGGGGAAGAGAATATGCATTTACATAGCTCTTATACAGCTGGGCACTATGCTAATCACTTTACAAATATTTATCATCTGAGTTGGTAAGGGTCAATGAAAATGTATCCAAATCACTAAAAATCCACCAAGTTAAAAAAAAAAATCCACCACAATTTAAAATATCTAGAGAGCATCCTTTGGGCAAGTTGGGGAGGTGAGGAATTTTAGAGCTATAGTACCTATAACCTAAGTAGGATCATAAAGTTTAAAATTTAAATGGAGAAGAAATACACTGGAACCAGGGTATGTGTATAGTACACCAGATCTGTACTAAGGTTAAATATGATAATCTTTCACAAACTGACAGCTCTCCTTATGACTAAAGAAGACACAGATTTTAGATTTGACAAGCAGATGGTACTACCAGGAACCTATTTTAAAGCTGTCCAGACTTAAAGGCAGCTTAAATTTAATAATCAATCTTGGTCCCAGATATAACTGATGAAAATACAATTGTCTTAACTCAGTAGAGGTCAGGGACTATGAATGTAAAATGTTGTCTGTCAAACATGGGCACCTACAATATTGGTCAATTTGTTCAGTTATTTTTCTTTGTTAATGGGAGGATTCACCGAGGGGTAAGAGTTACATAGTTAAATGGCTTTACTAAAGAAACATGTAAACAAAAGGCACCAAATAAGGAAAAAAAAAAAAATCAAATTAAGCTGTCCAGTAGAGGGAGCTCTACTCCAGCTGCCCAGACTTCTTTTACAGCCTAGAGTAGCAAAGACCTTATAAGGTGCAGTCCATCATTCCCTCGTTTTACATAGGAGACTGAAGCTCAGGATCACACAATTAGAAAGTGAGAGTCTAATAGGAGGAACTGAGGAATAAAGAGGAGACAACAAAAACAATACCAAAACCCCCCAAAAAAAACCCCAAATCAACTGTGACTATCATAAACTATTGAAACAAAAAAGCACCTTTATACCTGTGCAAGTTTTAAAAATACCTATGGAAATCTCTGCCTGCTTTAAATACATATATAACAAATGGAAAGCAATAGGCTCATTTAAGGGCATCTCCCAACCAAATACCTATTTATGTATCTAAGGAGAGTCAGGAGCATTATTACATGTATGTGTTTTGAAAGAACACAAAAGGAAATGACACAAAAATCAATAATTTTGATAGCCATACAGGAACAAATAATTAGGAGTACTACACATCACTGTGATTTTTTTTGTTTTTTTATAAGTAGAGATTAGAGCAATGTGGATAAACTATATAGATGGTGCGCTATGTTTATACTGTGCAAACTGATAAGATGGCATAGTTTCTCACACAGTTGGCCAAAACCTTAAAATGTCCTACCATCAGGAAACATTTTCTCCAAGAGAAAAGTTTTTATTACTAATTTATTATATTTATTATTGTGTTACTAACCTACTGATGCAGACAACACATTTTCTTAAATGGTTACAAAGCACTTTCATCACAAAATTCCCATGAGGTAGAGTGTACAACTATCATCCCCATTTACAGATGAAGAAACTGAGATCCAGGAGGTAGACTTGCCCAGAGTCACAGCTATTAAGTGCTGAAGGTAGAATGTGAAACAGGTCTCTACTGACTTAAATCTAGCACTCTTTACACATCACTTTACACTATCTCTCTTTAAAAAGGTTTCCAAAATGAAAACCCTGTAATCCCATCAATTTTAATGGAGACATTAATAAAACACAGGCATTTATTTAATGGTCAATAGATGTTTAACCACTACTGTAAATAGGTTAAGGAAACACCCAATATCTGTACTTCTGCCACAAATGCTTATTCAAGCTTTCATTATGCCTCACTTGGACTATGTCAATAAGGGGTTGTTGCCAGTCTTCTTAAAAAAAAAAGGGGAGTGGCACACAGGGACTCACAATTTTGACAGCCAAACAATAATATACACTGAATACCACCCCAAATTTTTAAAGTTACATAGACAACCTGTGAGAACTGCATGACTTCATATAACTAAAAGACTTTTTTAAGAGGTCATCTAGTCTAACCCCTACCATCAGACAGCACCCCACCTCTCCCAATCCATTCTACACATCCTTCCCATATTGCTCAAAAACTTTTAATAGCTCCTCTCTCCTTACGATATGAAGCATATATTCCTTAGCCTGATAAGGCTCTCCACAAACTGGCTCTAATCTGGCTTCCTTATGTCCTCCTCTTCCTCCTTCAAGTACCCTATAATCAAGCTAAAATGGATTGTGCACTATCCCCCATACACATTTTTTCACCTCTTCCCCATTTACTTATACTCTTTCCAACACCTAGAATGACTTATCTCTACTTGCTGGCATCCCACCCACACTTCCATGGTCAGCTAAAATGCTACCTCTTCTATAAAAATACACTTTTTTCCTCACTTGATCACACAGCATTTCATACTTCTTTTATATACTTAACATTTTAACTTGTAATATTTCTGTTTACAGGTCTTTATCTCCTGTACAAAAAAGTTGAGTGGTGGGATAAACTATACCTACCAATACCTATATACCAATGTCCTCCAACTCCAATATGGTACATAAATGTTTGCTGACTAAACAAAACAAAAGGCATCAAGTGTTTGGTATACCACTTTGGGATATGTCTGACAAAGTATACTTTCAAATAGGGCTCAACCAGGAGATATGAATAATAAATGATACCTTCTTTTAAACCCAAAATCCACATGGTGTCCAGGGCGTCGATTAGCGTCAGACCAAGTCCAAACCACTCACTGAATGAATGTGTCAATGGCTTTAGCTCATCATGTCCCCAAGCAAACTTTTTGTATCCTTTCCATGCATGGCGGAATGCTTCTATCACAGCCTTTTGCCTTTCATTGATGAGAACTATAAGATTAAAGAGAACATTGTCTTTCAATACAGTAAAAACATGGAAGATCTGACTGAAAATAATAAACAAGTCTCAAGATCCTCAGGAGGACCATCTGTTACTGTGGAGTTATGGTTGCTATGGACACTGCTCTCTAAACCTCTACTATTCAGAGTCAACAGTGGGAGACATTGCTTGTCATAACCAAGATAAAAATAAAGAACTTCATTTCTACCTCATAGATTAGGGGGGAAAAAAAGGAGAGAAAAAGAGCTAAACTGACAGGAAGTAAGGGTTACCATGAATCTGGCAAGAAAATCTGGTTGCTCAGGAATTCTACTGAAAGCTTTAAAATCCCGTAAGACTACTACGGTAATATGGTATAGAGCAGTGGTTCTCAAACTGTAGTCCCTGAGACCCTTTCAGGGAATTCACAAGACCAAAACTATTTTCATAATAATACTAAGACATTAAAAATTTTAATACAGTAGATGTTAGATAGACATAACCTATCTAAAAAGAAGTTCTTGGGGGAAGGGGTCCTCAATAGTTCTTTTAAAATTTATTTGTAAAAGGGTTCTGAGATAAATTTTGAGAACCATGGGCATAAGGGAAAGAACATGGGATTTACAACCTTAAGACCAAAGTCCGAATCCCACTTGTGTTACTTTCTGTCAGTTAACTTTGCCAGGCCTATCTAGAAATCGAGAGTATTGGACTAAATAAACTCCTTTCCAACTCCAAAATCCTATTACACTTACTTCCTGGTCACTGTAACCCTCCTCCTGGTTCAGACTACCCTGCCCTCCCTAAACCTAAGGGTTGCAGTGGCTGGAACACTCATTTGCCTGATCTAAATACCCTTTCCTCCTCTCCAGAAGTTATTACCATAAGGTACTGGGGTCCAAAAGAGTTTTCAAAACATAAAAATTCATGTTTTAGAAATGCCTATAGAGATGAACAGAGATGCTAACACCTCTCCTCATTTACTACTAAACTTACCTCTACCTGAAAAAACCTCAACCAAACACATGATCACTTGCCTGAAAATGCAATGTTACAGAGTTTGTATACTTTGGGAGTATTACATTCAATCAGCAATGTTTCAAAAACAAAACAAAGCCCCCCTCCCCCCCCTTTTTTTAAACTGAGAAGAACTTTTAAAAAGACTAACTTTTCCAGGATCCCACAGCAAACAGCAAAGCAGAAATTGAAGTTTGAGCCCATGAATTCATAATCTATTTCTCTGTCATATCATATTACAATTCAATAATTTAAGGAACAAAATTGTTACTTGTTATCTTTTTCCATATAACATGTATCTATTCTATTCAGTTGATGGAAAGTCTTTAACCCTTTAATAAACAAATAAGTGCATCTCCACTCAAAGCACTATATTAGATGGTTAAAAAGATATCAAAATGATAGGGCAATCTTTACCCTCAAGGAGTTAGTAATATACAAGTAAAAAAAGACAAGTACACAAATAAACTATAAGACAAAACAGAAGTGTCAGATGAAACATACAAGCCAAGTTACAGAAATCCAAAGGAAGGAGAAATAATGGTGGGAAGGGATGATTTCAAATAAGGTCTTTGAAATTTTTTAAATTTTAGGTATTGTTTTTGTCTATTTTGCAAAAAATACTTCCCCCATCTATTATTCATTTAAAAAAATTTTATGTACATTAAAAGCACATGCAAATGTTGACTCCACTAATTTATTTATGAACTTTAAAAAACAATCTTCTCTTTCTAAATGAGATATTTCATTCTCAAATTTTTTTACAATCCCTTTTTTTTAAGTCTTGTCTAGATAGATTCCACTGAACTAATAAGGTTTGTGATAGGGGCTCTAAATTCATTTTTTTACCTAACATTTTTTTTTTAAAGCAATTGGGGTTAAGTAACTTGCTCAAGGTTACACAGCGAGGTGTTTCTGGGTGGGTGCTAAGTGTCTGGGCCCAGGTCATCCTGACACTGGGGCTGGTGCTCTTGCTGTGCTACCTGGCTGCCCCTTACCTAACTTCTACAATGTTACCATATACACTTATGAAGTAATGAATCATTTCCCCAGTTTTTGTTTCCTAAGATTTATCGAATGTATAAGTTTTGTACATATTTGACTAGGTATCTGCTGAATAGATTCTATTCATCAATATATTTCTCCATTTTTTTTGTTCAATACCAGGTAGTTTTGATGATAACCACTTTGTTTTAAAGTATGAAAATACAAGATCACCTTAATCAGCATTTTAAAAAGTGTACCTCTTGAATATTCATTTTCATTTGTTTTTCCCTTACATCATTATGATCTTGGTGTACTGAAACTGCATTACATATTGAAATTAATTTCAACAGTAGTCATTTTACTATACTGTGACTCAAGCATGAATGGTAAAGATCCTGCTAGTTATTTAGATCTTCCTTTATTTTGGTTATTATTGTTTTACAGTATTCCTTCTAGAGATGATATATATTTCTACATAGGTTAATTCCCAAATATTTTATGATTTTTGTCATTCTTAATGTTACTAAGAATAAAAATGCAAATTATATTTTTGGATTGATCATGTGCCCTGTAACTTCAGCAAATTCATTTACTGTTTCCATCTTTTTTTTGAGACAGTTGTATTTTTTAGATAAATAATACCACCTGCAAATAATGGTATGAACCCTGGTTGGCATCAATGAATAATTTTTAAAAAGACATTACTTCAATCTACTAATATTTTATTTAGCAATTTTGCAATTATGTTGATTAAGAAAACTTATTTTTTTCTAAGATTTCCTTTTTTTTTTTTAATTTACAACAGTAAATTAAATACACAGACTTATCTTGGCTAAAGAGATTTTAAAGGTAACCACCCAAAATTACACAATTTAAAAAAAAAACCTGGCTTGGAAGGATTTATAGTCAAATTCTTTTAAACTTTCCAAGAATAAGTAATCCATAAATATCACAGATTACTTAAAGATGGAACTCTTTCCAATTGCTTTTATAAGTAAATATAATCTGATCAACATAACACTAAATGTCACTAAAGTATGTATTCTCTTTGACTTCTACTAGGCCTATGGCCCAAAGAGAGCAAAGAAAGAAGAAAAAGACCCATATGTACAAAAATATTTATAGCAATTCTGTTACAGCAAAGAACTGGAAGCTAAAGAAGTGCCCTTCAACTGGAGAATGGTTGAACAAATTATGGTGCATCAACTTAATGCAATATTGTGCCATTGGAAGTGATAGAAGAGATGTTTTCAGAGAAACCTCTTAAGATTTATATTAACTGATGCAGTGAAGCAGAGCCAGGACAAATTATCCAATAATAGTGTTAAGAAGAAAAATAATTTCTAAAGACATGAGAAGTTTTATCAATGCTATGACCGACCGATTTTGCAAGAATGATGAAGTGTGCTACCCAACCTCCTGAAGAAAAGATAGACTAAAATTGCAGAACATACATTTTCAGATACAGCCAATGCAGAAATCTATTTTGTTTTGACTGTATACATATGTTAAAGACTTTTTCTTTGTCACTGTTTAAAATACAGATTAAAAAAGAAAAAGAACAAGTTCCCTAACAGATGCAAAAACACAAAATAAAATATTAGCAAATAAATTACAACTCTAATGTAAAAAAAAAATAACAAAAACTTAGAAAGGAGGGCTACCTGGTTTCTTCTGGCTTTTAATTTCCGATGCTGAAGACTTGTGACCTGGCTCTTGCATTTTGTTGGAAGGGGGTTCTGTGCCCTGGTCAGGCTCAATCACTGCACCTCTCCAGCTATAAGAGACAGGAAACAATATCAAAATTATTTGAGAACATGAAATTTATCAAGTAATTAAGCACCTATATGTTTAGCTCTTCATTAGAAGCTGCAGTGTTAGTCTCTACATCAAAGAAGCTTAAGTCTTATTAGAACACAGGGAATAATACAAGACAGTTAATACATACTAAATTATGTGGTATGATACAAAGAAGACTGAACAGAATGGGTTGTATTTAATATAGGTAAGATTCCTTGGGGATATCAGTTCAGGACCAGTCTTTCAATGAGAATTCAAATGAGTAACTTCTGTGAACTGATCACTCTTAAGGGTGATAGTATGTATGAAGATCCCATTATAGTCTCGACCATAGCAGGATATCAGTTGTTGCTACTAATTATTTTCTCCAAGAACAAAAGATAAGTCATTAAATCACTCTGCTCCAGGCATGAAGTTTTTTGTTTACTAAAGCTAGGTGAGCCCTACCATTTAGCAAAAGAACACTATGATATAGCTAGAAGGGAGGCAGTGTTTCCCCTTACCAAAAGGTATTATTTCAATAAGCTATAAACCTAGAATTCTGCTTTTTATGCCAATGCTGAGGGTAGGCTTACTGTGCAAAGGTGGAACATTTTGCTATTGTTTGAGCAATGCTGGGGGGGAGGGGTTTGGTTTGTTTGCAAACATAGAATACAGTAAAACTGCTCTTTACTGAGCAGTTTTTTAAAGAAATCAATATTTAAGGGGAGGCCAGGTGGCTCAGCGAGTAAGAGCACCGGCTCCAGTGTCGGGATAACCTGGATCAAATCCGGGCTCAGATACTCAGCACCACACCCAGAAATAACTGGCCGTGTAACCTTGAGCAAGTTATTTAACCCCGACTGCTTTATAAAAAAAAAAAAAGAAATCAATATTTAAATAGCAAGCAGCCTTTCCTAGATTTTTCGAACATTTTACATAGCTAAAAATCCCACAAAACTTGTCCAAGGGTGCAGTGCTTGAGGAAAATATCTTCACAAAATAATTTTCACATATAAATGTATTAAACATATTAAACATTTTAAACATAATCAGATTATATAAACATATAATATGAAAAATATTTTCAGATATTTAAATATTGAGTTTAATAAAAAATTCTTCAAGTCAAATATATTAAAGAATAGTATATATCTCACAGCCAAGCTCCAAGCATTTAGAAGATCTGCATTACAAGGGTTTTCCACATACATTAAAAACACTGCCAGGTAAATGCTACACACCATCATTATGAGAAACAATTTACAACTGCCTAGAAGTCCCATGTCTAGAATTGAAAGCGCTCAGTTAATGGGAAGAGAATGCCACCTCCACAATTCTCATTGCAATCTAAATGGCAGGAAGCTGTCAATAACTCAAAGCATTTAATTCAGGAGAGTAGCTCTACCCACAAGACAGAGGAAAGACAGATTAAATATTCACCAATGTGTTTGGAGGCTCCATTTCATCTCCCGACTTTGACTCATTATCCCCACTTCTACCCTCCCCTCCACAAACGAAACAAAAAACATCCCCAACCCCCCTTATTCCATTTTAAAATGTAGGAGTTAATGGATTTAAAAGGGAAAAAAACTACTGGAGGTTGGGGGGAGGTACAAAAAGTTTTATTACCAAGACTTTAATTCACATTCTGGAAAAGGCTTCTAGACTAGTTGTTTCTAACTTTTATTTTTCATCTAACCTGCATGATTATTAACCCATGACAGTGCAATCAAGAGACAATATATAATAATATATAGTCTGGACAAGGCAAAAGATATGTTTGTGGGTGTCTGGTTGTTTGTTTGGTTTTTTGGGGGGAAGGGAGGGAGTCAAATTTTCTTTCCAAAAAGCAAAGCTCAAACCATACTAATACCTATGTTTTACCTTGAAATCAGTAATAAGATATTGCTATGATACCTAATAACAGTCCTCTCAGATTTGTTTTCCTTGTTGTCCTGATCATGTTCCTTCTCCAGCCTCTTGGTATCATCATCATGTGACTTTTCCTTCAAATCTTCCTGTGGAGCTTTAATCTGTAGATTCCCAAGCCTCCCTCGACGAGGATTTCGGGTTTTCTATAAGATGTAAGCACCTTCCATGAAATTAACTGCATATACTCTACTGGGGTTTTTAAATAATAAATAAACCCTCAAGAATAGCAGAATGGTTTATATCAAAGAAAACATGAAAATTATTAAAATAGTATATAGTTTCAGATGCCCATATAGCTTCAAATCCTTGTTTCTATGATACAGTAAAAACAAAAGAAAAACTACCAGACTAACCAGCCCAGCTTGAGAGAAATTCTGTCAAATTGATAACTTTCTCAATGCATATAGTAAGCTAAGTGCTGACACCCTACACACCTACAAATAACAACCTAGCAGATACAGTGTTCCAACACCAAAGGCCCTGAAGACCAGTATCACAAATCTGCAATGAGGAGAACAGACGTGTTTCATTTACGGGAAAAGTATCTATATTAATTTAATTGTGGATGCCCAATTCCCTAAAGGTACATGAAAGTTGCTATGGACCCTATATGAAAAAAGGGTTGTAGCAAAGTGAAGGTGCCAAAAGAATGCTTCCAGACCTGTTACTTCAGACCTAGATATTCCTTCCAGAATTGGAATTGTTCTTCTCAGCTTTATGTGGACCTATTTGTCCCTCACCCTCATATAGCTCTACCTGGATTTTTAGCTTGCCAAACTTCCACCAGACTCCTCCTCTTTCCGCCCCAACCAGACACACTGTTAAAAAGGGTCAACAGTGGTTAGGACAGTCATGATGACTGCTAGAGTTCAAACTATACAAATTCAGTCTACTGTACAGCTGGGGCTGCATGTAGTTAACTCTCCAAACTAAAAATGATGAAACTCTGGTGGTATGTTACAGAAAAGGGAGAAGGGTCCATCCTTTAAGGCTATACCTTCTGAATCCAACCCCTGAGAGCTGTGGGGTTAGAAGCATCCTTTTTCAGACACACTATCCTTACCAACACAAGCCATTTACAAAGACTGCTACAAGTCTATAATAAGTTAAAAAAAAAATCCTCACCACTAAAGACCTCTATGGAACATAATGCCCCCAATTTAGTTCATTTTTTTACATGCAAAAAGCACTGGGAAAATGTAACTATTCCAAATAGAACATATGAAAGAAAGCTCATTTCCTGCCATACCGCCCCCTCTACATTCATCCCCCAAATGACTTCCAGAAGATTGGCTTATATAATGCTTTTAAGCAATAAAAATGTACTTGCGGGAGGGGGAGGGAGGGGGGGAGATCACATGTTCCTTTCACAAAATTACAGCGCATTAATGGCCAAAAATGGGGTCAATAAAACCAATGATGTGCTTTTCTCCTTTTTAAAGATGACAATAAGCTTAGAAATATACTGTACCCTTAGAAACCAACAGTATGTTTTTTTTTCAAGCACACAAAAAAGAAGGTACTTATAGCCATTAATGAAGCACTATGCCAATTTTTTTTTAGTAGTTTTTATATAACCTCACAAATGTTTTTCCCATTAAATCAACTATACTTCAGAAGTTACATTAAACTTCAAGAAAGCACTCTTAGGAACTGCAAAAAAGGGCATACTCTGAAAACTCAAGGTTATGGATTAGGTAAGATTAACCAAGTAAAAAGTACTCAAATAAACTATGCCATACAAATCTCCCTGGACTTAAGAGATATCAATATTTGTAGAACCAAACAATAAATTAAGAGGAAATTCTTCACACTGAAGAAAGATTCATCACAACTGTGCTCTTTACATTATAATTCCCAAAGTATATTTAAGGGCTTACAGATTTGATTAAGAAGCAGTTTAAAGGAGGAAAAACATTTCTAACTCAAGTCTTAGGAGGTAAATAAAATATAAAAACATAGCATTTTTGAAATGCTTTTGCATTAATCAATGGGAAAATTGATTTAAGTAGACAGTAGAAATGTAAACAGAAATGTTTTTTTCCTAAGAATGTATCTACCAACAAAACTAGTTATGTAGTCTTACAGGCTTTGGACAAGCTATTTGGCCTCTTTGGACCTCAGGGTCTTTATCTGTAAAACAAAGATTTTTTTAATTTAGATTTTAGAAGCCCCTCCCAGCTCACATTCTTGGAACTACTCTGGCATTCCTCCTAGTCCTGCTTTGAAACCTGTCCCCCATCTACAATTAATTCTAAGGGGTTATCATGACATCATCAAAATGCATTTTAGTGCACTTTAAGAAACATTGGCATTCTTAGCACCTTTGGGAAGAAGTCTATCCTCATACTTCAAACAAATTTAGGGAGTAAAATGCAGAAGTGATAGCATGTGATGCTACTCTAGAACAATAGCTTTTAGCTTAACTAGAGCTAAGGTAGCACTGTGGATAAAGTGCTTAGCCTGCTTTCAGGAAGACTGAGCTCATATGCAGTCTCAGACATTTACTAGCTATATGACCCTGGACAAGTCACTTAAGCTGTCTGCCTTAGTTTCCTCAACTGCAAAATGGGGATAATAATAACACCTACCTCCCAAGGTTATTGTGAGGATCAAATCAGATAATAACTGTAACGTGTTTAGCAGAGTGCCTAGCATTTAGTAAGCACCATAAATACTATTACTGTTGTTATATTTATTATTATTTACACTATTATAGCTGACTACATGGTTACCACAGCTTCCATTGTAACAAAGTCTGTAAAATACCTGAGGCAAAATCTCAGGAAAGTCACCCTGATTAGCATCTGCTTTCTGAGGAGCTGCTAAAACAGCTGGATTTAGTTCAGGAATGTCAAGTTCTATCTTCTGTTCTTCTGATGATCTGCTGGTGAAGGCTACATATGAAAATACATCTTAGTATATAAAATGCTTTGAGGAGTAACATTGATTAAAAATCATTAGGAAAAAAATTCTAACATTTATTACCCATTTACAACAGAAATATATTCTCCCAGGAAAATTTTTATAGAGTCAAGAAAAGAATATGATGAATGATAATCACTCATCTCCAAAATGTTTGATAGTTTAAAATTGTTCCCCATATCAACCTGAGTTCACAATATTCTGACAAAACTATTACTTTTCAAAACCAAATAAAATATAAAGGAAAGTCAGCAATTTCTCCTGGAAAACTAGAACAGATTTAGTCTCTTCCATTAAAAGTGACTGTCATTAGCAAATTTAAAAGGGATCTAATATCTTACTAGAACAACCTTCTACTATAAATACAGAACATTAAAGAATTACAATTTTGAATTATGATCAAATTGGTTTTCTTCAATGACCTCCACCCTAAAACACCCGGCAAACTTTCAATTAAATTTTAAATGGAATAAATAATAAATAAACACTACGAAAGCAACCAGATTATGCCAAATCAACGTCCAGACCTTTTCCATAGTCAATACAGCAAGCAGTCTGGCATCTCTACTGACCTTGATGGTTCATCAATCTGGTGCTATGTCATGTTATCCACAGGCTCATTAACTCACTTTAGAGCTCACCTGCTGCTTAATCAACATGCTACCACAAATATAACTTTTAGGTGCAAATTGTTCCGATACCTCTCCCGTGGTTAGCCATATTGATGTAGGAAATGAGTCCACAGACAGCAAGAAAGGCAAAGAAGAAAAGAATTATATTCCGCTGTAATCGTGATAACTGTTTCCATTTCTAGAAAGAAAGAGAGATACTTTTTTTTACCGAAGATAATACAGTAACTGAATAGAGCTATTGAAAAATCTCTATCACATTTCAAAAATAGAAGAAAGAATGCAAGTGTTAAGTTCTATTGTTTACTGTGAACAAGAACAAACTATTTCTGAACATGTTATACCCTGCTAGGATAAGGAAAATAACATAACGGGCTGGCACATGCCAGATGAGAATAAAGAACTTATTCCAAAACTTTTTCTGGCCAAACTCACTGGGAAAAGAACCATCAGGTATAGTTACTCAGGAAGTCAACTTTTATGTTTTAAGTTTGGTTTACATAAGAGCCTTAAATCAGCCATGTTTCTCACACGAACAGGGATATGTGAACCTAAATAATTATTTGTGTATATTTCTGAGCCCCCATACAGTAAGTTCCTTGAAAGCAAGGGCTGTGACTGTGCCTTTTTTTTTTTTTAGCTTTGTATCCCTAGAGTCTAGAAGACTGTATACAGTCTAGGGTATTATATGTAATATATGTAATTATATGTAATACATCCTAATGTTGCTTAATTTGATCAAACAAGGAAGCATTTATTAAGCACATACTATATACCAGAAAATGGGAGAACAAATATAAAAGAGAGATAGTCCTGGTCTTCAAGGACTTTACATCTAGTAATACTATATTTACTCAAACTGCATGCCATCTTTTAAGGAGAATAGCACTGTGAACTGGAAGAGATAAGCCAAAGAAATAGTGAAATCTACAGTACACCTCTACCATTGCAAACAAAGTCATAGTAAAAAAAACAAACAAACACTCCCACATATTTTTTTTCTGGACATGAGAATTTGTGTTTCTTACTTTCTCAACTGGGGGATAAGAGAATGGGAGAGAGGACTATTATCTTCACCCCAAAAAATTTTATTTTAAAAACAAAAAGATACTAAAAGTTGTTGAGTAGAAGAGTAACATAGTAAAAAACAAACAAACCCTAAACCCCCCTAAAACACTATTTCAGCCTGGGAGGGGAGGGGGTCTGGGCATGATATTATGAAATAGAAGAAATGAAACTGGAAGTTTCCTCATATAGTATGCAAAATGACCCTAAGTAGGTGTTCAAGCTGTCTTTGTCCTAGAAGTAGTCTTTCAAAACCCTTTTGTATCCCAGGAGAACTTGCCAGCTCCATCAGTCTCTTAAAAATCTGGCAATAGGCTGCCCAGAAGTGTGGGTGGACGGCTCTGTGGGCATCAATTCGGAGACAGGTTTGTCTGTCAGCACTCAACTTAAGTAGGTAGCAGGGTCACAGGTGGTTATGGAACATAGATTTCCTCAGAAAGGATAGAATTCCTATATCAAGGACTCCCCGTCAGCTATCTGGCTCTTTCTGTTCTGCAAGGAGCAGCAATGTCAAAGAGAACAAGAAAATATCAACTGACCCCTAAAAAGTAAACATACCTCTCAATCCCAACCATAATCTTTGAGGGGACTGAAGGAGGAAAAAGGGGGTAGAGAATTCAGTTTGGCTCCTCCTGCCCTAGAACATACAAAATTTCACTTTTACCTCCAAACTCAATGTTACTTCATTTATTCTATGTGACTAGTCTTGGTCCAATCCTCTGGCAAACACATCCTTCAAATTTCCTCTTCCTTCTACTCACACCACCCTGTGGGCCCATTTTCTGCCTAGCCAGGTCCTATCTCTCATCAGGCCCAGGTCCAGTACCATTTCCTTCTCTATCCCTATCAGCAACATTAGCTCTTCCCAGCAGGCCACAATAGCACATAAGTGTAGGTAGAAATCCCTCCCATTCTTAGGGTCATTATTGTTACTATTTTTACTACTACTACTGCCACTCATACTATTAAGACTACTACCCTTGCCCTGACCCTCAGGGCCTCCTCCTAGCTGCACCTCACTGGACAGAGCTGCTACAACTTCTTTAACTGTTACTAATATTAACAATAATAATAAATAGCAGCTAGCATTTATATACTTCAATATTTGCAAAGTGCTTTACATACATTATCTCATTTGATCCTCAGCACAACCCTGTGAAGTAGGTGCTATTAACCCCATTAATAAAAATAAGAATCCTGAGGCTGAGAGACAGATTAAGTACCTTGTCCTGATCATAACACTAGTCTGAGGTTAATTTCAAATTAAGGCATCATTGTCTCCAAATCCAGCGCTCCCTTTACTAATCAATGGTAATAACCAAACATTACCCACCTACTATGGGTTACTACTATGGTACTATGGGTTCCTTGATTTTTTCATGCAGTAATGTACTTAGAAAATATTTTGTTCTCTTTTCCATGCTCTCGTCTAATCTTATTTTCTGCCTATCTCTATATTGTGAATTTTTTATTCTGCTTCCCCTCCAAGTATGTGTTACGTGTGGCAGGACAGCAAGTTTCCTGTCTTTCTTGGGGGAGGCACAATTCCCTGGTGATTCCCATAAGAACTCCACCTTTCTCTAGACCTCAAAGGAGTGGGTAAATTATTGACAGGATAGCATCCCATGAGGGCAATAAGAAAGAGAATGGAACAAATACTACTATTTCTTGAATGAGATTATATCCCTGTCTCCCACTCATGACCAAAGATATAATTTTCTGTTCTTATCTGATTCCCTTCCTCCCTAGACAGCTCCCTGGCCTCTCCCTATCTTCAATTCTCCCACTTCATACAGTCAAGAATTTACTACCCTTCCAACACCGCTCAGTAATTCACTTCAAAGTAACACTGTCCTCCACCAATCAATCTTCCAATCTACCAAGATTCTAGTCTTTCCCCAAAATGATAATAAAAATTAAAATCTGCAGTTTTATGCCTAAATATTATTGTCCCTATTTCATAAATGAAGAAACTAAGGCTCAAAAAGGCTAAGGAATTTATTCAGAATCATACTTCCTAGATTTTCCCCAGTCTCAGTGCTGCCTCATCCCCTAGGTCCCTAGTCCATTCTTCCCTCTCCATGCCCCAAATCACGAACCCACTCCAGGTCCTCCCCAGCCCTGCTATTGCACCAGAACCAGGACTGGAATATAGTTCTCTCACTTACTCTTACCACCTACTCCTTTACTCTACCCAGCACTTTCATTCTAGGCATCCCTCACCAACTCTGTAGCTCTGTCTCAATCCTCACTCTCCTATGCCTCAGGCCTTATCCACCTGTAAGGGATGCCCAGTTCAGTTTCCAACCCCAACTTGATCCCCAGCTTCATTCACCAAATGGAACTTTCTCTATTTTTCCACCCTTTATTCTGACTCCTCCATACTCTTCAAGCCCTCCTTGTTTACCACAGTGCCCCCATTCTCTGAGTAAGACTTCACCAGTTAGCAGGAACCCCTTCCCCCCACCCCCCAGGTCTGCTTTGTCATCATTCCCACCAAAAAAATCCACCCAGGCCTTTCCAAACAGAAGCCATTCCTCTCGAATCTGCAATATTCCCCCACCCCACCCTCACTCTCTATCCCACAACCAGGAGCCTGACCTCTCCCATCAGCATAAGTAAAACTTCTTTGGCACCTCTCTCCCTTGCTCTTCCAGTCCTAATACTCCCTCCACTCCCCATAGCACAGAGTCTCACTCAACCCAAGTTTTGTCCCACCCCGACTATTCCCCAAATCCCCAGTCCTCCCCTCCCCCTTCCCTGGCTCTTCCCCTTTCAGGTCCCCATAGGCCCAGGCTCCACTACTCACAAACTGTTCCCATCACTTTTTCTCCCCAGGTCCCACTCCTCCCACCAGGCCCTTCCCTTCCCTGGGGCACTACTCTCCAAAGGCTCCAGACTACGGGAGGTGCATCCGGTCACCTCCACTCCCCCTCCCACCCATAAGTGTTAAACTCTGCCCCTTCCCCAGCCCCTCTACTCCCCTCTTCTCCCAGAGTCTTTGTTCGCTCTTCCCTCCCCGTGTCCCCACTTCAGCCTCACTGCTGCCCCGACCCCCACGTCCCAGGTCCCTTCTTCCCTCTCCACACTCCCAGCCCTGTGCCCACTCCAGGTCCTCCCCAGTCTCGCTGCTGCCCCTGACCCCCAAACCGAGAAGCAGCTGCTACCCCTGTTGCCCAGGTCCCCAGTTCCTTTTTCTCTTCCCAAACCCTCGATCCCACGGACTCACTCCAAACCCCCAGGCCCTTCTTCCCTCCCCAGGTGCCCCCACCCCGGCTCCGGCCCGGGCCTCACCCGCCAGCAGAGGCGCCGCCGCCTCCAGTACTTGCTCCCGCCTCCGCCACTCTCACAGCTGCCCTGGGACCGCTCCCCCAAGTTCAGAGTCACCGCGAAGAAGTCCTGCCTCGGCGAAGGCGGGTACATGGCAGCGGCCGGACCGGGCCAGCGCCCGAGACACGTCAGGAAGCCCAACTAGGAGTAGCCGCGAGCTCACAGCCTCCCTGCCGCCCACCGCCAACCGCCATAGCCACGACGCCGCCGCCGCCACCGCCGCCGAAAACTGCCGCCGCCCAGACCCGCGCGGCAGAGGCCACATCCGGGGGCACGCGGGAACTTCCGGGGCGACTCCGTAGTGGCAGCTCTAGCCCACCTGCCCTTACTCTATGGCAGCAGCCATAGGAAGGGGACTAGGACCAGGTACCGGAAGTGCGTGAAGCTGGACCCCGCCCCCAACCCTGGATGAAACCTGCAGTGGTCTGTGTCTAAATACACACTTTTGGGTGCATATGGACACATTTGGGGGAGACTTAACAAGAGAGAATCACAGTATGTCAGAGTTGGCAGGATTTTAGTCATCCCTAAGGTTAACTTCACCCATCCATTTTAGAGTTGGAATAACTGAAGTCCAGAAAAAGAAAAACTCTTGGCTCAGACTGAAAACCAAATTCCTGAATTCTTTGCCCAAAGGTCTGTCCCACACTAGGGCAACATGTCAGCGAGCGTTTATTAAGCATCTAGTCTGTGCCAAGCACTGTGCCAAGTGCTGGAGATTATAAAAAACAAACACCCTGCCCTCAAGGAGATCCCAGTCTGATGAGCAAACAGCCCACAGTTAAGTACAAACAAGATAGAGAAAAAAGTGGAGCGTGTCAGAGGAAATGTACTATGATTAAGAGGACTGAGGAAGGCTTCTTGTGGAAGGTAGGACTTTAGCTCGAACCCGAAGGAAGCTAGGAGGCAGACAGGAGAATGGAGTGCACCACGGCAGAGGGGGGGTGGGGACGGGGAACAGACAGAGAGAACACCCAAGAGCTGGAGAGGGACAGGCCCATTCGAGAGACAGGAGGCAGCCAGGTGTTTAAGATTACAAGGAAACTGGAAATGTCGGAAAGAGAGAGCTAGGTAACATTGGGCTTGAAAAGCCAAACATCGGATTTTACATGTGATCCTCGAAGTATTAGGGAGCTGCTGCAGTTTATTGAGCAGATGGGTGGCATGGGCAGACCACTGTTTAAGAGGATCACTTTGACACCTGAATGGAAGATGACTGGAGGCAGGGAGACCAAACATCAGGCTGTTGGCAGCAGTCCAGCTGTGAAGTGATGAGGACCCAGGTTGGGGAGGTGGGAAGGAGGGCCAGGGTGAGAAATGTTACAAGGTAGACACAATAGGACCTGACTATGGATTGGCTATATGGGAGATGAGAGTGAGGAGTTGAGGACAATACCTAGGTTCCTAGCCTGGGTGACCGGGAGGATGGTGGTACCCTTATCAGTAATAGGGAAATTAGGAGAAAAGATTTATGAAGAAAGATGAAAAGTACAGTTTTTGATATGTTGAATTTAAGATGTCTATGAAATATCCAATTCAAAATGTACAGTAGGAGATTGAAGATGCCAGACTAAAAGTTTAGAGAGGACTTAGGGCTGGATATATAGATCTGAGAAGCATAGGGAGAAAATAGTTGAATCCATGGAAGCTGATGAGATCGCCTAGGGAAGTCCAGATGGAAAACAGCGTGGTATAGAGGAAAGAACACTGGATCTGGATTTAGGAAACTGAAAAAACAGTTTCCAGATCCACCAGTCTCTGTGTAACTGTGAGCAAGATAATGCCTCTCTCTGAGCCTCAGTTTCCCTATTTGCAAAGTGAAAAAGGTTGACTAGATGATATCTAAGTCACATAAGGACTGCCATTCTATGAGTCTGAGACATCTCCAAATCTATAAAGTCTCAGGTTCTGAAGATGTGATTCAGTCCTATAAAAATCTGTGTCCTGGTCATAGTATGGTATATGAGCTTGTGCCTCCCACCCAGAATGGGAGACCTCCCCATCAAGTTACAAAGAAATTTTTTAATGTTGGGTACTGTATAAGCAGCTAGGTGACACAGCAAATAATGTATTAGACTAGGAGTCAGGAAGACATTCTGAATCCTACCACTGATACTGTGTGACCTTGGGGAAGTCATTTAACCTCTATTGGCCTCAGTTTCTTCATCTACAAAATGGGAATAACACCTAATTCCCAGGATCATTGTGAGAATCAAATGGTGTACATAAAACCCTTTGCAAATTTAAAGCACATATTATATTAATGCTAGCTATTTTTGGCACAGTGGATAGAGTGCTAGGCCTAGAATCAGGAAGCCTCATCTTCCTGAGTTCAAATATAGCCTCAGAAACTTATTAGCTGTGTAACACTGGGAAAGTCACCTAAACCTATGTGCTTCAGTTTCCTTATCTGGAAAATTAACTGGAGAAGGAAGTGGCAAACCACTCCAAATCTTTCCAAGAAAACCCCAAATGGGATCACAAAGAGTCTAACAGAACTGAAAAACAACTAAATAACAAAATTATTATTCCTTCCATGTCTTGGGAAGAGCTTTGTGAATTGCTGTATTTTGTGCCTTTATCATTTTGTGCCCTTCTGATAGTAATGCCCTTCACTTGGCTAATCCTCATATCAAAGACAAATTTGTTGTCCCTGGCCCATGCACAAAGCCTTCCCAGTTTGGTAGATCCTGTTTGTATACAACTGTCCTGTTCAAGAGCCCAAGGCCAACTACATGCTGTGATGAATGAATTTATTAAGCACTTATTATATTATATTAAACTTATTATGACATAAATATTGCTTATAAATGTGCTCAGCACTGAGAATATAGAAAAAGTTAAATAGCCCCTGTTTGTAAGTAGCGCATGTAGCAGCAAGGACCCCAACGTCCCCAGGGTGGCTGCCAACACAGGTTCTTAGATCTGCTTTGTTAAAGGAAAGCAACTCAAAATGGGTTAACAAACTTACTTTAATCAGTGAAATATGTATCGTTTACCTAGTTCAGGGGAAAAAGGTCAGCACCCCGAACTTCAGAGTATACAGACAGAATTATCAAGACAGAGAAACAGATCAAATAGACAGGTTTCCAAACTGTCCAACCATTACATCTATACCAAATCAACATCTGGGTTTTTCAAAGCTGGGGGCTCTCAACAACAGCTTCCCAGAGTCTCATCTGATCAAATCACAGAACACTTCTCAAAGCGAGCCCCAAAACAAAGCCTCAAATCAGGGTTTATATAGCCTTCTCTTGGCTCAGAGAATGTAACAACCTTCTGGACCCAATGGCCAATCAAAAAATATCTACTGAAAAACAAGCCTCCCATCCCAGGCTCCAGGTGCACTTTAGCCTAGGAGCAGGGAAGATCTTAAAAATTTACATTCCCATTACAACCCACATTCTTATTGGGGGAGACAACACATAAATCACAGGCCTTCCTACTTAGGATCATAGATTTTGTACCAGAAAGTATCTCAGATGTCATCCTATTGAACCTCATCATTTTACCCTGAGCAGTTGAGTGAGAGGTGGGATTTGAACACAGATCTGCTAAGTCCAAGTTCAGCATTCATTCTTCTGTTATACCATGCTGCCTCCCAATATGTCCTATAGGAGGAAAACTTAGGTAATTTATTCCTAAAGAGATGTCATGCATTAGGAGTATAAACAAGCTTGGGGGTCTTGGATAAATCCCTGTATTACAGATCCATAGTGATCCAAAAGACCACCAAGTTATCACTAAGTTCTATGGAAAAAAAAAATTTAATACTGACACTATACTCTGAGATTTAGGTTCAAGTCTCCTCCTCACCCCCAAACAATTTTATTTAACATTAATCTTTATCCAAGACATTTCTTGATTAGAAAGATGTCCAAGAGGTGGCCAGGTGGCTCAGTGAGTAAGAGCCAGTGTCGGCTCCAGTGTGGAGATGACCTGGGGATCAAATCGTGGGCTCAGATACTTAGCACCACACTCAGAAATAACTGGCCGTGTAACCTTGAGCAAGTTACTTAACCCCGATTGCTGGAAGGAAGGAAGGAAGGAAGGGAAGGAAGGGAGGAAGGGAGGGAGGAAGGGAGGAAGGGAGGAAGGGAGGAAGGGAGGGAGGGAGGGAGGGAGGGAGGAAGGAAGGAAGGAAGGAAGGAAGGAAGGAAGGAAGGAAGGAAGGAAGGAAGGAAGGAAGGAAGGAAGGAAGGAAGGAAGGAAGGAAGGAAGGAACATGTCCAAACTGGCATAGTCCCCCGTGTTGTCTGACAGGACTTTGCCCCAAGATAATTTCAGATGCCTTAGAAACCTTGAATAAGGAGAAAAATATTACAAATACACTCAGTTCACATTTCAGAAGTGAGCAGTCACTCTCTAATTCCTTCCCATAACACTAAGCTAGCTCTAGGAATTAAACTAATTGATGGAAGCAACATACTTTAATCTTTTCTCTATGGAGAAAGATGGGTCCTCGGATCAATCATTTCAGGTGGGTAGGGAGGAAAGGAAATTAATAAGACTGGGAATTAAATTTGGTTATCATTATTTTTCTAGTTATTTAATGAAGGGCTTTCCTTTTTCCCTTTTGTTCTGGCCTATCCCCACTTTCCAAGGGACTTTTCCCAGGAGTCTAGAAAGGGCTTCAGGGGAAAGTATTGTTTCTTTCTTCTTTTTTTTTTTTTTTTTTTGCTTTTTGGAGGTGTGAAGGCAGGGCAGTTGGGGTTAAGTGACTTGCCCAAGGTCACATAGCTAGTAAGTGTTAAGTGTCTGAGGTCATATTTGAACTCAGGTCCCCCTGACTCCAGGGCCGGTGCTCTATTTACTGCACCACCTAACCGCCCCCAAAAGTATTGTTTCTTAATATTTTCAGTTTTACTAAAAAGATTTTAAATGTTTCCACAGCCCCTTCCACTTCTATGATCCTATTCTCTACCAGAGGTGCTCTGCCCTAGGACCCTTTCAGAAATTCAAGCCCAGATGCCCTGCACCATTTTCCCCACTCTGCTTTATACTCTTCCTTACAAAATAAGATTAAGTAGAACAGCTTGGAGCTCCCCAAAAGTCCAGGCTATGGCATTCTTGAGAAAGAGGGTCTGTCTTACTTACCTTTATATTCTTTTCAGAAAGCACAGTCAGTGCAGTACAAAGGGACCCCTCTCTGAACATACCACTGGCACCATAAAAAATAACTGTAGGGGCGGCTAGGTGGCTCGGCACAGTGAGTAAAAGCCCTGCCCCAGAGTCAGGAGGACCTGAGTTCGGTTCCAGCCTCAGACACTTAACACCCACACACAAAAACTTAGCCATGTAACCTTGGGCAAGTTGCTTTACCCCAATTGCCCTCCAAAAGGCAAAAAAAAAAAAAAAAAAAACAACTGTAGCATTGACGTTTACTTTACCCAATTTCTCACATTCCATTTAGGCAGTGGTTTGGTTTACCTTACTTAATGGTCTTCCTAGACCTGATCCCACAGAACTCTGTTCATAGATTCACAGAGTGAATCACAGAGCTTTGGCTGTGAAGAACTTTAGAGACTCAGCTTGATTCTGATCATTCCAAAGTACTAGTCATTTTAAATTCTAACAATCTCCAAAGTACTCTCACAGTTGGGTTGGGATGATGCTGAGCCCACTGGCACTTCTGATGAAGAGCCCAGATACTAAATTTATTCCAGGTAGTTCAGCCAAACTGATTCAACCTAAGCAGAAGAACTTTTGAGAGTATGACTTGTATTTATATACAATTTAAACAAGATAACCAGTTTTAATGACTGGAAAATTCAGCAGCTCCAAGAGTAGCAGGCATGCACATAAACATAATCTGGGACAGCTAGGTGGTTTAGTGGATAGAGTGTCAGGCCTGGAGTCAGGAAGACTCATCTTCTTTAATTCAAATCTATCTTCTGACACTTACTGGTTGTGTGACCCTGAGTTACCTCAGTTCCCTTATCTTTAAAATTAGCTAAAGAAGGAAATGGCAAACCACTCCAGTATCTTTTCCAAGGAAACCCCCAAAGGAGTTTTGTGACAGAGTCACAAGAACACATAAACATAATAAAGGCAGAAATTTAGAACAAAAGATTGAAGGGGAGGACAATGCTTCTGAGAGACTCCATCAGGTTTTGGTTTTTGTATCCACCTTCCCCCTTCTATTTGAACATACTACTTAAAGGATTGTCCAGGGCTGAGGAAAACTTCAACACTTTAGACTCAAATGGCTTTTTTATATTTTAGGCCCAGAAAGTATTGAACAGATACAGGTTAGCAATCATGGATGAAACAAGATCCATCAGTATTTTCTAACCTTAAGTTAACCAAAGGCTTGGGACAATGACATGAATCCTACTAGCAGGAAGAAAAGTCAAGTTACTAAACAAGAATTTATGAAGTACCTACTACCGTGTTTCCCCAATAATAAGACCTATCCTGAAAATAAGCCCTCCCCTTACTGTGTAAGATTCCTCTAAAATAAGCCCTCCCCCGAAAATAAGCCCTATTGAGATTGCTACTGTAGTGAAGGTGATCCCCTGCGCTACAAGCTACATTACGGTACCCTCTGTATGCACCGCCTCCCCCCCTGAAACGCACGCTGCGCTTCGAGCTGCATCCAATCAGAGCTGCAGCAGTGAGCGAGTCATCCTGTTCTTCCCCAGTGATTTGCTTGCTGGTGCCATTGAGAGCAGTGCCGCGGAGGAGAGCTGAGGCAGGACAACATAAAAACCCGGTATGTAAGCGGGAGTGAGGGGGCATGATGGAGGATAAAAAGGGCATGATGGAGGAAAAAAGAAGAACTCAGGGGGCATGATGGAGTGAAAAGAAGGACTGATGGTCATAATTTTATTATTCTGTCTGTTTTGACCCCCAGACATGAGTACAAAAAGGAAGAGCTATACTGTTGAGTATAAGAAAGCAATTGTAGAGGAGTCACATGGCAAGAATCTTGCAGTTTTCTGTAAAGAAAAACTTTTGGATCTTCAAATGGTCAGAAAATGGAGAGCAGATTATAATAATCTCAATCAACAGGTGGATGAGGGAAAAGGGAAAAAGCGCAGGTCTGGATCAGGTCGGCAGCCCTTATATCCTGACTTGGAGATCCTCATTGGTGAATGGATTGCTGACAGGAGAGCAAAGGCCTTGGTTGTGCGCAGGACTGATATTCAAGCATTTGCCCTTTCAATGGCACCAGAGTTTGAAATGGTCTCAGAAGGATTCAAAGCATCACAACACTGGTTGGACGGTTTCCTTCAACGGTATGAACTGTCCCTAAGAAGATCAACAACACCGTTTAAGCTGGAAGATGCTGAAGTTATTAAACGTGCACTTGCATTCAAGTCCTTTATTGATAGGATTGACATTTCCAAGTACCAAACCTGCAATATGATTGCTATGGATGAAACCGCAGTGTTTATGGGACAAGGATCTCAAACAACAATTCATCACAGGGGTGCAATGTCAATCTACATTCCCACCACTGGCTATGAAAGTGCACGGGTCACCTGTGTTTTGGCAATTCGTTTGGATGGAAAGAAAGTCACACCTCTAATCATCAGTAAGGGCAAGAAAGATAAGATTGAATGTGTATCTGGCATTTACGTTCTTAAAACCGAAAAAGCCTGGTGTACCCAAGCCGTTATAAGAAAGTGGGTTGATTTAATGCTGCCACTTGTTATGCAAGGTAACCAAAGAGGTCTGATAGTCTGGGATTCAGCCAGCACTCACTGTGCTAAAGAAATGAAGAACTTCCTTGCAGAGAGAAGACTAGATCAAGTAATGATTCCTGCAGGAATGACTGCCTATCTCCAAACCCTTGATATTGCAATAAAGAAGCCATTCAAGGACCATTTGCGCATGGAAGTCAATGACTACATTGAAAATATAATGGAAAGAAATCAGCGTGGAAACTTTGTGAAGCCCTGTCTGCAAGAAGTCGTGACTTGGGTGAAGAAGTCATGGGATAAAAATACTGACAGCTGTGTCGCCAAGGCACTACGAGCA
This sequence comes from Petaurus breviceps papuanus, assembly GCF_028583685.1. Lineage (NCBI taxonomy): Eukaryota > Metazoa > Chordata > Mammalia > Diprotodontia > Petauridae > Petaurus > Petaurus breviceps. The sequence goes on from NW_027187183.1 coordinate 245,223, forward strand.
GGTTACCTGGACAAGACATATTCATTTAAAGAGAGCTATATTGCTGGACATGACAGATTGGGTCCACTTCTTCTGAAGGAAATGGAGGCGCAAGACATCCAGGACAGAATTCAGGGTATGGACACTTATGACGATGTTGTTGAAGAAGATGACATGATCATTATTGAATAAAGGTACATTTTTTTGTTCACATTTACCTGTTTATTAAAATTGCTGTCAATGTTCATTGAAATAAGCCCTCCCCTGAAAATAAGCCCTCTGGTGTTTTTCTGTCCAAAAAATAATAAGACAGTGTCTTATTATCGGGGAAACACGGTATGTATCTGGTACTAAGCATTGGAAATGCAAGTAAAGGTAAAAGATAGTAAAGGTAAAAGATAATGCTTGCAGTCAAGGAACTCTAATGAAGGAGACATAACATACAAATAACTATGTACAGACAAGAAATATAAAGAATAAATTGAAGCTAATCAGTAGAAGGAAGACAATAGCATTAAAGGAGATTCAGAAAGGCTTCTTGCAGAGTTTGGAACTTTAACAGACCAGAAGGAAGCTAGGGAAAATGCCTGGAGTCATGAGTCAGAAGATGGAGCATTATTAAAAAAAACCGCAAGGAAGGCAGTGTTCCTGAATCTCAGATTATATTGGGGTGGAGAAGAGGAGGGATTGTAAGGTATAAGAAAACTGGAAAATAGGGACTGGGTCATGAAAGGTTTTAAATGCCAAACAGAGGATTTTATATTTGATGGTGGATGCAATAGGGAACCACTGGAGTTGATTAAATAGGAGAGATGACATGGTCTGACCTATGCCTTAGGAAGAACAATTTGATAGCCTCAGATGGATTGTAGTGAGGAGAGACTTAAGACAGGAAGACCGAAAAACAGGCTATTGCAATAGTCTAACTATAAGTTTGGACCAGGATGGTAACAGCAACAAGAGAGAAGGGGGTTTTATATAAAAGATGTTGAGAACATAGAAATAAGGCATGGGCAACTTACTGGATATAGGGGAGTGAGAGAGTGAGGAGATGAAGATTACACCTAGGTTGAGAGCCAAGGTGACCAAGAGGATGGTGGTACCCTCAATACTAATAGAAAAGTTAAGAAAAGGGGAGGACTTGGGAGGGAAAATAATAAGCTCAGTTTTGGTCTTGTTGAGTTTAAGATGGCTATGGAACATAGTTTGAAATGTCTAATAGGCAGTTGGAAATGTGAAGTCAAAGAAAGAGGTGAGGGCTGGACAAATAAATCTGATAATCATCTGTACAGAAACAATAGTTGAAACTATGGGAGCTCATAAGATCACCAAGTGAAATAGTATAGAGGAAGAAGAGAAGAAGGACCAGGACAGGATCGTGGGGGACAACCCATGATTAAGGGTATGATTTGGATAAAGATCCAGTAAAATCCACTGAGAAGGAACAGCCAGGTAAGAGGACAGCAGTATTCTGAAAACCTAGAGAGAAGAGCATGTCAAGTAGAAAAGGGTGATCTTCAGTGTCAAAGACAACAAAGAGAGGTCAAGAAGAATAAGTATTGAGGAAAGGCCATTAGGTCTGGCAGTTATGAGATCATTAGTAACTTTGGAAAGAACAGTTTCAATTGAGTGATGAGTTGGGAAGCCAGACTACAGAGTTATGAAGGGAGTAAGAAGAGAGGAAATGAAAGCATTGCTTATAGAAAGAAAAAGTTCAAAGGTAGATTAAATGTCTGAAGTCTCTAATTAGTTCTAAGAGAGTTTAGCCCTTGAAATTTAAGACTCTAGGAACTAACTTTTTTCCCTATCAAGAGAAAAGTGGCACATGACTCTGGGGACTGATAGATCCTCTCTCTCTCCTTATGCAGTGAGAAGCTGTTGAATGTTTTTTTTTTTCCTAATTGGATACCAGTGTGTGTGAAAGATCTACAATCCTCACCAAAAAAAAAAAAATCTCTAAAACTTAGACCCTGGAGTCTAAGCTAAAGAGTTAGCATTACCTAGTCCTATTAAAAAGAATTAACATTTCAACTAAGGACCAGCAGGTGGCAGCAGCAAGGACAGATCAGCACAAAGGATATGAACAATTTAAAAAATAGAATTATAAATGATTTAGCAACCTTATGAAAGGTTTCTCCAAATCATTAGTAGTTAAGAAAAATGCAATTGAAAATAACTCTGAGGTTTCACACAAAAAAAAATTTGAAAAGATGACAAAAGATGGAAATAATGTTAGAAGGGCTGCTGAAAGGCACACTAACAGACTTTTGGAAGATTTGTGAATTGGCCCTATCATTCTGGAAAATGATTAGGAATTATGCTTTAAAAAGTGACTAAAATGTCCTTACCCTTTGAACCACAGATCCCACTCCTAGGCATTACCCCAAGGAAGACAGAACACAAAGAGAAAGGTATGAAAGTCAAAAAGTATCCTTAGTGGTGTTTCTTATGACAAAGAATTAGAAATGAAGTTCCCCAGTGACAGAAGAATAGCTAAACAAATTGTGGTCCATGAATGTAATGAAATAATTACTGTACCATTAGGAATGACAAAGATTAATTCTGAGAATCAAGGAAGGCTTATATAAATTGATGCAGGGGAAAATAAGCAGAAGGAGGGGGATACTCAATTACTACAATATACTTGAAAAAAATAAGAACTGAATGATGTGTAATTATCATTGTAATCAAGGTTGGCATCAGAGAAGAGATAAGGAAGTGCATCTCCCTCTTTAAGGTATGGGATATATGTATACACATATTACACATATATTTTGTTACAAAATTTATAATTTAATAAATACTACAGTTTGTCAAAATAAAGATATGGGGCAGGGGTTCTATGGGTGTTTAATATTGCATATACTATCAGACCAGGGGGATATGTTGGGTTAGTTTATTATCTTCATATCTTATTATTTTATTTTAGTTATTATTATTATCTTCATATCTTCATCACAAAGGATAGGTCTTGGGTAGGGGAGGAAGAGGGATATATTTAGAATTTAAGGTAATATAAAACACAAAATATCATTAAAATTTCCTTTAACAGGGGAGAAACAGATTGACAGACAAACCAGCATTAAAAGGTAAGGAACACTGGGGCGGCTAAGTAGTGTAGTGAGTAAGGGAGCCAGCACCGAGTCGGGAGGACCCGGGATCAGTTCTGGCCTCAGATACTTAGCACCTACATAAAAAAACTGGCGGTGTAACCTTGGGCAAGTTACTTAACCCCAACTGCTTTAAAAGAAAAAAAAAGATGTAAGGAACAGCAGTGGGAACAGCAGCCACCATGGAAAGCAGTCTAGTGAGAGTAAGATATCACCAGAATGTGTTTCTAGTCCTACAGCTGAGGTGAGCTGCCCTTCCACATTGTGTATCCTGGCCACAGATTCCTTATGTGTCTATTTCTGGTATCCTTGGTCCCTGGGTCCACATATTCAAATAGTCATGTTTCCCACCTATGGTATCTATATTTGTGGGAAAATGTGCATCAGGTTTATACAGAAAAGTTTAATTGCTATTTTTCTTTGTATGCCATTTTATTAAGTGCCTTTGAACTAATTTCGGTCTCTGGATGATCAAGGGACTTCTCTAATCAACTTGATGAGCTTAGAGAAGTGAACCTTTGTTTAGGACATGATTATTACCTCCTGTGGAGGTACTGTGGCCCTTTGGCAGCTCCTGGAGAATGTTTTCAGTGATTAAGATTACCCACAGGATGGTACTCAGTATTGTGAGACACATTAGGAGAAACCAAATTTTTTTTATGCTAGCCTATAAAAGGGAGCCAATAAACATTTTTTTCCCTTTTGCCTTTCTTCTGGAGCATTGTGGGAAGGCAGTGAGATTCTTCCCCTTCCACCTCCATTCCAGAGCCAGTTGTGGGGCAGAAGTCCACAGCAAACTGTATGTGCTCAAGCCAAACCTATCGTGGCCCAAGAGAATTCCTGAACCCCAGAGCCTAACAGACCTTTTCCCCAAACTCTAGTGCCAGAGGATAACATGCAAGACAGTAGTGAAGTATCAAGAGTTCCTAGAGGAATGTGGCAGAGGTGGTCAAGTGCTCACCCACATTGTGTAGAACTATTCTCTCAAGATAGATCAAATTCCTGGCCCCAGCCTTAAAGAGGCAATGTATAATCTCTCAGCTATATATCTGTGAGGGACAAAGTAACCATATGGACAGGTAGTAAAAGTTTGTGTAAGTTGCCTCTCTAGCATAGGCCTCAAATCAAGTCCCCAAATTCAGCTTTCTAACCAAAGAAAATTTCTAGCAAGAGAAAGGATATTTCTCAGATAGCAGCAACATTGGGGAATACCTTAGGAGTAACCCCAAGTGTGAGAATTCAAGGATCTGGCCTTCTATTGAAAGGAGGTGAATTTCCTGAGCAAACCTATGAGAATGGGATCATGCATGTGATCCATGGGACTGAGGGGAACAATTCCATGGAACAAAACCATGACATAGGGGGAACAAAGGATTTAAATCTTGCCCTGTGTCATTATCATGTGTTATTTGAATTACTTCCCTTCCAAGGAAAATCCAAACAACAGGGCCACTTCTGAGTTAAAGGACTTTAAGACCCTGTGAAAGAGGAAGAAACATGTTTTTCATTGTTTCATGGAGCCTGTAAACAAAAATTCAGAACTCCTCTGAATTTTCTGCTTTTTCCCTGTGGAGTGTTAATAAAGACCTTCTTGTATTTTTTATTTAGTTATCTTGAATGCTTGCATGGGACCTAGGGGGTTGCTTTTGCCTACATCTGTGGAAACCTAGACAAGCTAGACTGGAGTGAACACCTAAAGAGCCAAAGAGAGAAGATTACCTGACATGACCTTTAATATTGGACCAGGTCCAATTTGGGGGCACACCTTGGCTGTCCAAAGGGCTCCCCTTCCTCTGAGGCAGGGAGACCTACCTGTGAAACCAAGTTGTCATAAAGACCACTTGATAAGTTTGGAAATCAGAGAATGTGATGATTTCAAGTAACATTTTCATGTTATGTTAAAATACAATAAACTACTCGCCAGCTAGGAATCTGTGTGTCCCCAGGAGCATGGTACATTTCCACAGCCATCATCTCCCAGGGTCTAAGCATACTTCCTAGGACTAGTTGGCTGTTACCTTGTTGGAGCACCTGTCTCCCAGGACAACTCTGGGATCATAGTGGTAATTTGCCTCCTTGTTGTCTTTGTTACTGATGAGTCATTTCAGTTGGGACTAACTCTCCATGACTCCATTTGGAGTTTTCTTGACAAAGATACTGGAAGAGTTTCTCATTTCTCTCTCCAACTCATTTTAGACATGAGGACCTGAGACAAATGGTTAAGTGACTTGCCCAGGGTCACATAGTAAGTGTCTGAGGCCCAATTGTGCCACGTGGTTGCCCTCTTAGTGATAACAATAAAAATGGCAAATTGCCAATTATGTAGCATTTCATTATTTACAAAGTGCTTTACACAAATTATCTTATTTGATCCTCAAGAGAACCCTGTAGAAGACTCAGGGCAGGTATTTTTTTGTGTATTTTTTGTATTTATTTAGTATTTTATTTTTTCCCAGTCACATGTAAAAACAATTTTTAACATTTGTTTTTAAAACTGAGTTCAAAATTCTCTCCCTTCCTTCCTCCCCCCAATGAAAAGGCAGTTTGATATAGATTATACATGTGTAGCCATGTAAAACATACCCATAAGTTATGTTGTGAAAACAAAAACAAAACCTCAAGAAAAATAAAGTATGCTTCAATCTGTATTCAAACACTATTGGTTTACATTTTTCTTTTTTTTTTTCCTGGAGGGGGGAAGCCAGGGCAATTGGGGCTAAGTGACTTGCCCAAGGTCACACAGCTAGTAAGTGTTAAGTGTCTGAGGCTGGATTTGAACTCCAGGGTTAGTGCTCTATTCACTGTGCCACCTAGCCCTCCCAGTTTGCATTTTTCATCATAAGTCCTTCAGAGTTGTCTTAGATCATTGTATTGCTGAAGTCTTTCATAGCTGACCATCTTACAATATTGCTGTTACTTTGTATACAATACATTTCACTTTATATCAGCCCATACAAGTCTTTCCAGGTTTTTCTGAGAGCATCCTGCTCATCATTTCTTATAGTATTCCATCATAATCACACACTACAGCTTGTTCAGTCATTCCCCAATTAATGGGTATCTCTTCAAGAGCTGCTATAAATCTTTTTGTACACATAGATCCTTTTCCTTTTTGTTTTTTATGTCTTTTGGGATACAGACGTAGTGATGTTAGGTTAAGGGGTATACCTGGTCTTATAGCCCTTTGAGAATAGTTCCAAATGGCTGTACAGAGTGGTTGAATCAGTTCACAACTCCACCAACAATGCACTAATGTCTCATTTTTCCCACATCTCCTCCAACATTTGTGCACTCTAACAGGTATGAGGTAATACCTTGGAATTGCTTTAATTTGCATCTCTCCAGTCAATAGTGATTTAGAATATTTTTTTCATATGGTTATAGATAGTTTTGCTTACTTCATCTGAAAACTGATTATATCTTTTGATCATTTATCTATCAATTGGGGAATGGCTCTTATTTTTATAAATTTGACTCAGTTCTCTATGTCTGAAAAATGAGTCCTTTATCATAGAAACTTGCTTTAAAAATTTTTCCAGTTACTATTGCTAACTGTATTTCCCTCCATCCTATTTCCCCCCACCCCCGTTTATTCTGTTCTCTCTCCTTTCACCCTATCCCTCCTCAAAAGTGTTTTGCTTCTGACTATCCCCTCCCCCAGTCTACAGGGGTGGGTATTATTAAACCTGTTTTACAAATGAGATACCTGAAACTCAAAAACTAAGTGACTTATCATGTTCATACAGCTAGTTTAGAACCAGAGCCCATATTCAAAATCAATGTTCTGACTCCATATTTGGAGTTTTCCCTACCATATCACAGCTTCCCCAAGTCCTTTTCTAAGAACTATCTCAGAGTGTTCCTCAGACCTTATAATTTCACCATTTTACCTTATTCCTTTTATTTTTCAGTTTGTGCCTTTTGTGATTACATCTCAGCTCACTGGTTTAGGTTAATTTCAATCAAAAAAGCTCCTTTTTTTTTTGACCTACTTTCCCATCTAGACAGGATTCTTGTAGGCCTTTGACCTTTCCCTCCAGTAAGCAGATTAATTTGTCTCTGCTGTTCTCTGAGTCATCCTATTATACCACTGTTCTCTGTCAAAGCCACTCTAAAACATTGTGGTTAGGTAGGTAACTGGAACTGGTTGCTGTGGGAAACCATGGTTCAGAAGCTAGCTGAATTGAGAGACAGATGTGAAGTGGTATTAAGAGAGAGCTGTGAATTAAGAGGTTTGAGTGCAGTTCTGACGTGAGGCAGAGGTAATGGACAGATACTGGAAAGGTTTCTTCCAGATACATTAGCGATCAATGATTATAGCTTGGTAAAGCTCACGCTCAGCCCACCTGAAGCCACGTGTAGTATGTTTGACTTTCTTTGTCCTACTGCCTTTGACTGTATACAGAGCCCTGGATCCTGGAAGAAATAGTAGTTTGTCCAGCAGAATAAAGCAACAAAAACAAAGAAGGCACACTTAAATGAAGGACTAAGAATCCCACAACCATGGGTTCTCTATCACCACCCACTATGCTCTAGTCCAAAAACTACAGACAGGATGCTGGTAGAAATAACTGTATGATCTTTATTATCAAAGTCTGACATATTCAGAGTTAATACAAAAGATAAGGCAATCTGCCTTTTAAGATTCATAGCTGGCTGTGATGGAAAAACAAAATGTATGAATAAAACATTTAAAAAAAAGATTCATAATTGATAACAGAAGATTGACTGAATTTATACATTTATATAGAAAAAGACATATCCAGTTATTTGGGTTGGAAGTTGGAGGTTTGTTGTCATTAAAGCTTTTTTTTTTAAAAAAACCTTCTCCAGAATGCTCCAACAGTAGCTATGATCCCAAGTATATTTCTATGTCTGTCACAGCCTGTGGGGGCTGCAGGCTAACCTTCCACCTCAGGCATAGAGAACTCAGGGACCTCCCTTTCCCTACCAGACCCCAGGGTTCTAAGGAGAAATCTCTCTATGTAGCCTCCTTGTAGCCAGCCTCCTTGGGAGCTACATTACCAGTGAGGCCTGTCTTACTTGGGGTAATGGGGAGGAGGGGAATTTTGAAAATTCCCTAGCATTCCAAGGCTCTTCCCACAGGGCTTTAATCTTTCCTAATACTGTCTGTCTCCCTGTTCCTAGGCTGACCCTTCAACTATCCCTTTCAGAACCACCGGGCTCTAGAGTCAAAACCTGCTCCATTCATGATGATTTCCTTCCGCTGGGTAAATTGATTAGAAAAGGGAAAGACAGTAATTAGCTCCTGTCTGCATGAGCCTAAGGCACCAAGCAAGAATCAGCCACTGAACAAAATACCAGGGGAAGGTTTAGCAAAGAAAAAAATGGAAAGGGTAATTAAATAGCGCTGTTTGTAGAAGTATTATTCTCATTTTTATTCCTCACAACAACCCCAAGAGGTAGTAAATAGCACCATCCCCTACTTAGAGGGAAAGAAGGCAGAATACAGGCACATCAAGCAATTTGCCCAGGGTCACAAGGCCAGATACAAAGCAGCTCCAGCGCTCAGAGCCCTGCTCACTGAGGCAGAAAAACAGAAAGATCCACCCAGTTTACTATTTCACAGCTGAAGGTGTTTCTCAATTTCTAAGAAAGTCTTATGAAACCCAGCTATTACAGAGTTGTCAGGGGCCTCTAGGGCAATTGGAGCCCTCATTAGACACTGGCCTTTCTTCCTCGATTCTCCAGACAGTTTCCTTCTGGGCTGAGAACCAAAGCCAGGGCAGTAGCAGCTGTGTTCCCATTTGACCCAGGTTTGTAGATAAACAGGAAGTGGAAGGCCTGTTGGCCCACAAGGCACCATAAGCCAGGGGCAAATGCACAAAAAGAATGATCTTCATAAAATTAATCTGCAATCCAGAACAAGGACAGGGGGCAGCATCTGAACTAGTGAAAGGAATGATGACTAACAACAGTAAGTCATAACATCAACACAGCATCATTTTGACTTTAGGACACAGCACTTTGTTAGCAGCCTGGATCTGCTCCACTGATTGCCTGAAGGAATTTAGCAAAAATTCAGAAATATAAAAAAATGTCAATAGAATTGATTAGCAGAGCAAAAAAGAAAAAGAGGCAGGAATCAGAAAGGAATATGTATCTGATTTTTAGCTTTATAGTATTTATTCCACTTTTCAACAAGAGAAGCAGTACTGTGCACAGGACTCAAATGATCAGCCCTAGATGACAAAAGTCAACTATATTTGGCAAAACAAATTTTAGCATTTATATTTCATCATAAATATATTTCCTACTAAAGTCTAGTATCCAAGGCTGAGCAGTGCTGCTTCCAGAAATATTTGTGTCTTATTCATATCAAAAACCAATTTCATGCCAGTGGACCCAAGGACAGATTTGATTTGGTCTTGAAACGAATCAAGCCTTTTCCAGCAGCTTTGCCTTTTTTTCATCAAGTATGAAAGGTGAGTGGATTTCCTCATCCTTCAGGTATACCTCCAGACCCTGCAAGAATAATGGTAAAGAAATGTCTTTTCCGCCTCCAGAGATGTATCCACCCATATGATTGGCTAATCTCAGGAATGCTTCATAAAATAACGTCAGAAACACCTCATATAGCCCAAAGAAGATGACAGGAGATGATGGGAAGCTACTTGGATTTGGGCAGCAAATTTTTTTTGACACAGACTGATTTCAGGTTGGATCCCACTGTCCTGTTTCCCTACTACTACTTTATAGACAGATTAAGCAGGCCCTTTCCACTCTAGCTCTCCTGATAAGGTTTGAAAGAGGACACCTTAAAGGAAAAGTAGAGCTTTCTGTGAAAATGGGAGGCCCATAGTCAAGCTCAACTTCACATTATATAGACTGTTACAGCTAGAAGGAGCTTTTGGGATCATCCAGTCCAGCATTCTCATTTTACAAATCAAAAAATCTGAGGCTCAGGGAGAGGAAGATATATTTGCTCAAGGTGAAATATATTAGTGACAGAATAGGGTCTAGAACCCAGTAAGACATCAATGGCATAAATTTAAAGGACCTTAAGCCAAAGTTTACAAAGTCCTCTAACAATGACCTCTTTTGACATCCTTCCAAGCATTGCAAGGGTGTGTGTCTAGGGCAAAGGTCAGAAACCAAACTCAAGATTATCTCTTAGGGAAACCAAGACACCATATGGTTCAGGAAACTGAGCAAAAAAAATTTTGTTAAAAGGAAGTAGAAGGGAGGCCACATTTCATATAGCATAGAATATTAGGGGTTCTTTTACCATTTAACAGCAACAAAAGAAAAATCCATAGCCTGGAACAGTTTTTGTTCAGATCTTAGAACCAGTCTATGCCCTGTGCAGACGGAATCTCCCTATGTCATCACCAAACCCTTCCCATTATGTCCTGAGAATGTCCTCAGGAACTCCAGGGCCCATAGTTCTGATTGGTAAACAGATGCAATTGAGAGCAAATTCTGCTCAAAGTCAGTTAAAAGGAGGGTTTGGTTCCAACATCTACAACCTTCATCCTAGTTTCTAGGGTCTCCAGCCCCAACCAAGCAAGGCCCTGAAACTGAGAAAAAGGTTCTTACCTCCCCAAAATAGGACACTAATGGAGAAATCTCACAAAGGACAGGAGGGTTTTCAGTTCCCAGAGTACTGTAAAAGAAAAACATGCATTAGCACCTGCTTAGCACACATAGCTTTTCCTTTGTAAGACTGTCACTTCTAGAGCTGAGGCCCAGTCTCTGGGGGCTCAGATAACACAGACTGACATGACCCATAGCTGTTTCCTTCAACATCATGAACCCAAACTCTCCTTCTACCCACAGAAAAGTTCTTGCCTTGGGCTGTAAAATATTCATATTATAAAGATTTCCAAAGCCTGACTCTGGGGACATTCAGATTTCAGCAGTTTATGTCAATGAGGAGTGAAAAAAGACAGCTAATTTCCTTTCCCTTCCTGGTTCAGAAAAACGAAACGACCCAAGCCATCTTTGGAAAATCATCACTCAGTTCGTGTTTCAGAGTTTATTAATATATGGATGAGGGCTTCTAAGGGCTTGTCTCTTGCTGATATTCTGAGCAGATCTCACAGGCTCATTAGACAGTCCAAAAGCTGTTCATCTGTGACAGGGAGAGAGATCTTCATAATCGTCCTTAGAAGGACCCTAATAGGCCCATATGAACAGGAATTCCCCTCTACCAGTCCCCTGACAAGTGATTAGACAGTTTCTACTTAAACACCTCTGTTGACCTGGAACCCACTGCCTCCCAAGGTAGCTAGCTCATTTTTCTTCAGCATGACTTATTATCAGGAAGCGTTTTCTTACTTAGAACCTAAATCTGCTTCTCTGAAACTTCCAACCAGTTCTCCCAGTTCAGACAAGTAGAACAAATCTAAGCGTTCTTCCATAAATACTAGATGGCACCGTTCAGATCCTCTCCATCCAGCTCAGTCCTCCCACCTCCATGGATTGCTAAGCCAACCAGAAGAACCTGCTAGGAGCAAAGTTCTTATTGTTTCTCGTCCCCCAGACAAAAGGGTGGTTAAATGTAGGCACTTGTCAACAGACCACAGACAACAGGGGGATGATGGGGCTAAACCCTTTTTCTCCAGCAAAAGCTTTCGACATTGGCAGGCGGAGGGAAGGGAACAGGATATATGAGATCGGCCTAAGAGTTATTTAGGGTAAGTAGAGGAGGGATCACAGTTGTCTAGGACAAGAGGGGAATATTGGGGTGACAGCTGACTAGGATGAGTAACAGCTGCTTAGAAAGTAGGGAGACACATGGAAAAAGAGTTGATTAGAAAAGGCAAACTACATCAGAGCTGCCTAGGTTTCCTACCCTCTAGTTTTTCCCATTTGCAGGCCATTTGTCATATGGCTGCCAAAATAATCTTCCTAAAGCATAGGTCTGATCACATCATACCTCTGCTCAACAACCTTCAGGCGTTCCCTGTGGCCTCTAAAATAAGTTACAAACTCCCTGAGATCTGATATTTAAGGCCTTCGATGACCTGGCTCTAACCTATCTTTTCAACCTAATTTCATACTATTCCCCTTCATACTCTCCCTGTTTCAAGCAAATTGTACTATTAACTGCTTCCAAAACTTATTTTACTATCTCCCTTCCTCAAGCATAACTAGCTATTTTCCACAACTTGAAAAAAGAAAAAAAAATACTCCTTCCTGATTTCTCTTTAAATTAGAACTGTCTGCAATAATGGCAATATTGTTTGAAGACTAATTGCAACCAACTAAGCTATTCTGAGTATTATAAATATTCAAATCAACTACAAAGGACTTATGAAGGAAGATGCTCTCTACCTTCTGGGAATGTTGCTGTTCAGTTTTTTCTTGGCAAAGAACCTGGAGTGGTTTGCCATTTCCTTCTCCAGTTCATTTTACAGATGAAGAACTGAGGCAAACAGCATTAAGTGACTTGCCCAGGGTCACACAGCTAGTATCTGAGGCACTGTACCCACTGTGCTACCTAGCTGTCTCCAAAGAAAGAACTGATAAATGGAAGTATTCATAGTATGGTTACACACACACACACACACACACACACACACACACACACACACACTAACAAAAAAGTACAATTAAAAAAAAAGAATGGGCATCTTGATTTGGGAATCATCAGTTCATCATTAAAACTTCATGGAAGCAAATGAGATCAAGAAAGTACATAGAAAAGAGATGAGAAGGGTACTGATACTGAGAAGAGTCTTGGGGGACCTCATCTCATGGTTAGGAAGCTGAGGATGATAATGCAGCAAAGAAGACATGCAGGAGAAACTAGATTACTATGTACATTCTTTCCTTTGTCCCCTTCACTCCTTACCCTGGATCATATTTGTATGTGCACATGGAGTACCCCCCCACCCCGAAAGAGAATGCAATAAGCTTTCTGAGAACAGTGACTACTTCATTTTTGTCTTCGTATTCCAAGTTTCTAACATGGACCTTTGCACACAACAGGCCCTTACTCCATGTTTGCTGAATCGGATAGGACAGAGGGAACAAGCAGGAAGAGCACCAGAGTGCTGGCTCTCTATGAGTGGGGCTCACCCAGGTTAGGAAGCTGGCACAAGGAAACACCAGCCTTTGGGGGAATGCTGTGCTTGTGAGATGCTCACCTGGGCTGCTCTGGGATCCTGATTCCATTCTCATCCAGGAATCGGGCCCCAGCACGCACAGCCCACCGGTAGTGCTGAGCGAGGAGGGCCCGTCGGGCAGTAGTGGGGTTATCTTTATTCGCCGTGTCTGCGTTTTTTAGGGGCGAGAATTCCTCTTCCCTCAGGACTTCAAATGCAACAAAGTTTCTAGTGGCAAAAGAGATGGAATCAAATGAAGCCCCTGTCATGTGTGCAGGGAGTCATGAGGGAATGGGGAGGAAATGGGAAGAGAGGGGAACTGAAAGGATACTGTGGTTAGACTCTGATTTCGAGTGGGTTCAACCCTACTACAGTGGGTCTGTTGTGGTTTTATAATTCTACATTTTTTTCTCCAAAAACAGTAAAGAAAAAAAAAATCAGGTGTGTAAACTCAGTGGTGAGAAAGGGGAGAGGGGAGCAGAGAACCTCTTGAAACACCTGCACCTTCTTCTATTTATGACTCTGAAGGGCAGTGCCACTTACACTCATTGGCTCTCACATTATTCTCTCTCCCTAAAAACAGCTGCTCACTCTTACGGTCTCAAGCTACCTATTTATTATGATCTCCTTACCACTTTTAATGTCTCAGCGCCCTCTGTCCCCTAGTGCCTTTGGAGAAATGTGAAGAATTTCCACACTAACTCCTTAATAAGGAGATTGGGGGGTAGATTAGATGTGCTGAGTTTGCCTGACCTCAGCCTGGACCCCTCTTGAAACCTGCTACCTGGGGACATGGACCATACATTTTAGAGCTGAGAGGAAGCTTAGAACTCATCTAGTATAACTTGCTCATCTTACAAATAAAGGAAACTGAGGCCCAGAGAAATTACTGTCTGTAGTCACGTAGCTGTCAAGTGGCAGTGCTGACATATGAACTCGGATCCTCTGCCTTCAAATCCAAAGCTCTTCCCACTGCATCCTGAGCCTCCACTCTTTCCTCTCTCCCCCAATATAACGCAGACACATGATCCCAAATTTCCTAGAGCCCTGGACCACAGAAACTTTTTTTTTAAAAGCAATCGGGGTTAAGTAACTTGCTCAAGGTTACACGGCCAGTTATTTCTGGGTGTGGTGCTAAGGGTCTGAGCCCAGATTTGATTCCAAGGTCATTCTGACACTGGAGCTGGTGCTCTTACTTGCTGAGCACCTGGCTGCCCCATCACAGAAACTTTGACCCAGCCAAGGGAGAGACAGTCAGGGAGTGAGGGGACCAAGAAGAGAAAGATTCACTTCATTTCTGCCACTAACTTTGAGAATTGGAACACATCAAACACGAACTTCTCCATCTTTATACCATTCGGTTTGAGCGGCTTTACAAGATTTCCATCCTCATCCACAAAAGGGACCTTCTTGATGGCAATGTGTTGCTTCAGCAAAGGCTCAAATTCCCTGTAGTGGGCAAGAAGAAGAAAAGGGAAGACATAAAGCATCTCATTTCATTCTAGAGTTATCCTCAATAGGTTACTACAGGTTAGGAAAGAGCCTGAAGACCCAGTCTCCAAAAATCTCACCAGGAGCTCTTGCCCTAACATGAGCTAAATAGGTACAGTTGACATGAGACCTAACAGGTAGGGGCAACACTCACATCAGCAGGTAAAAATGAACATAAATCTCCTGGAAAGACTTATATGAACTGATGCTGAGTGAAGTGAGCAGAACCAGGAGAACACTGTACACAGAAACAGCCACAATGTGCAATGACTGATTTTGATACTTAGCCCTTCTCAGCAATGCAAGGACCTAAAACAATTCCAAAGGGCTCATGATGGAAAATGTCATCCACATCCAGAGAAAGAACTATGCGGAATGCAGAGTGAAGCAAACTATTTTCTTTTTTTGCTTTGTTTTTTCTTTCTCATGGTTTCTCCCATTTATTATCATTCTTCTATACAACATGACTAATGTGAAAATATGTTTAATCGGAATGTCTAGGTAGAGCCTACATCAGATTGCATGCTGTCTTGGGGAGGGAGGAGGAGAAAATTTAGAACTTATGGAAGCAAATGTTGAAAACTAAAAATAAACAAAAAAAATGAACATAAATCTGAAGACCCATCAGAGGAAGCACTAGAAAGCCCAATGCCTCCTTCCTTATTCTGAAGAACTTAAATTGGAGGAAGCTTAGATCTAATACCAGTGGCCACAGATACTGGACTCCAGGCTAGTAAAGAGAAGAGAAAGATCTGGGAAATGTTTCTCTAGTTTGCAAGTAGGCAGAGAGATCTGGTACATTTTTGAAGATATTCACATTCGGGCAGCCCAGTCTGGGATGTGGCATTCACTTACAGTCAAATAGTTAAGAAAACCCAGCTAGAGGCTGCCCCTGAATCTGGCCATCCTGTTCCAAAGAGGGCTTCCTTCTGAAGGCATGAAGGGATAGAAGGAGGAGGAAGAGGAGGACTACAGGGACCTTCCTACTCTCTCCAATGCCCCTCCAGCATCTTCCTTAAGATTCCAGGAGAAAAGGGGAGGCTAGGTGGTACAGTGAGCAAGAGCGCCGGCCCAGAGTTGGGAGGACCGGGGATTGGTTCTAGCCTTAGATACTTAACACACACACACATACACACACACACACACACACACACACACACACACACACACACAAACTGGCCATATAACCTTGGGCAAGTTACTTAACCCCAATTGCTTAAAAAAAAAAAAAGATTCCAGGAGAAATGACCCTTCTATACTGAATTTTGGAGATAGCCATAGGGCACCAACATTCAAATCTTTACCTCTTCCCTTCATCATTCCACCCAGAGAGGAGAAATTATTCCTGATCCCTATCACTTGACCCCATCACTTTCCTCTTCCATATCAGTCTATTTACTCTGGGGAAGGTCAGGGAAGTCTAAGAATGTCAAAGGAATGTCTTCCAATTATACAGCATGACAAACATTTAATAGGCACTTCAGCATCCAGAGTATTGTTTTAGGTGATAGGGAGATAAAAATGTTAGATAAAAATTGGTCCCTGCCCATAACTTAGTAAATGGACAAGATAACAACAGGGACATTGTATACATAAGTACTATTTTTAAAAAAATTTATTTTATTTTTCTTTTATGGAATAAACAAGCATTTCCATACCTAGTATAATAAAAATGAAGATTGCACATAAAACTGCAAATCTATTATGTATAACTTGCTATTCCTTTTAAATATATAAAAATTATCATGCAAATTTATTTTTTCCTTTTTTTCTTCCCTCTCCCCCATCCTACAGATGTCTGGCAGTAGATACAAATAGGTATATATATATGTAAAATTATTCTATACATACTTCTATTTATCAGTTCTTTCTCTGGATGCAGATAGTGTCTTTCTTCATATGTCCTTTGTTGTTACTTTGAGTATTTATAATAGTCAAAATGCTCAAAGTAATTCTTAAAACAATATTGCTGGGGCAACTAGGTGATGCAGTAAATAGAGCCTTGGCCCTGGATTAAGGGGGACTTGAGTTCAAATCTGGCCTCAGATACTTGACACACTTACTAGCTGTCTGACCTTGGGCAAGTCACTTAATCCCAATTGCTTTGCCTTTCCCCCCCTTCAAAAAAACCAAAAACAATATGGTTGTTACTATTATACAATATTCTCTTGGTTCTGTTCATTTTGCTTTTCATTATTTCATGCAAGTCTTTGCATATTTTTCTAAGATTGTGGAGCTCATCATTTCTTATAGCACAGAAGTATTACATTATGGCCCTAAACCTCAGTTTGACTATTCCCCAATTAATCCCTGATATTTCCAGTTCTTTACCACCACAAAGTGAGCTGCTCTAAACATTTTGGAACATATAGGTTCTTCTCCTTTTTCCCTAATCATCTTTGGAAATATACCTAGTAGTGCTATTGCTGGGTCAAAGGTTATAGGCAGTTTAATAACTCTTTGGACATAATTCCAGATTGCTCTTCAAAATGTACTCCAAAATGCTCTCCAAAATAAGTACTATTTTAAGCCAATTAGATAGTAAAAAACAAAGAGCTAGAGGGGAGTTTAAGGAAATGATAATCACCAACAGAGTAGGAAAGTAGAGAAAACTTTATGGAAGGGGAATAAAGTTGAGTTGCTTAGAGGCACCTTTTACAGATGGCAGGAAAGGGGTTAAGAATCTGAGGATCGGGGGCTCACTTTGAGAAGTGTTGTGCGATTTCACCAGATGAGACTCTGGGCAGCCGTGGAGAGCCCCCTAGCTTTGAAAACCCAGATGTTGATGCTTCCCTCTCTGGTAACTGACTAGGTGTGGATGTAATGGTTGGACAGTTGGAGGCCTGTCTGCTTGATCTGTTTGTTTCTCTGTCTTGTAACTTCTGCTTGTAACCTGTCTGTATACTCTGAAGTTCAGGGTGCCATCTTTTCCCCCTGAACTAGCTGTGACTATATGTTTGATTGATTAAAGCAAGATTGTTACCACCCCCCAGAAAAAAAAGAATCTGAGGGTCCAAAGGATGCTGCCTATAAGGAGTAGTGGAACAATCTCAAAAGACGGGAAAACTAGGAAGTTCACTGAAGATGCTCTCTAGATGAATTCAAATAACAGACTGGTTCCCAGTAGTTCCTAGGAACTAGAATGGGTTTTTTCTGTCAGTTTAAGCTGAAGGACTTATTCCCAACATACGGAACAAGTTATGATTTAGGTTAGATACACATCTGGACAAAGCCTTGGGGAAGAACTGGGCTATGGAGCACTGAAGCAAACCTCCTTGAGAAGGCCATCTATAAGAGGTACCTCCATTTCCTTTCCTCTCATTCTCTTCCTAACTTGCTATAGTTTAGCTTCCAACCTCATCATTCAGCCCTGCTCTCTCCAATGTTACTAATGATTATAGCCTTTTCTCAATCCTTATCATTCTTGACCTCTCTGCAGCCTTTAACATTGTTGAACACCTTCTTCCCTTGATACTTCCTTCCTCCTACTTATAGGTATCCTATAGGTAAATGCCATCCATCTGGCATACCACACCTACAGGCTCTGCAGGGTACACCTTCTCCACTTCCTACAGAGGATAGGCATCAGGAAGCCAATTATCCCTAAAGACCAGTGGATAATGGGATTCCCTTCTCTGTATCCCTATAGCATCCATAGGCTGATCTTCAGGGGCAGTCAAATCATGGTCATGTTTCCCCTCCTAGAGGCTAAGATATTTTGAATGTAGGGAAATTAAACAAACAGGTAAACGGAACTAGAGTACAATGGAGGAAACCTATACTAGGCTATCTGACCATTCCTCAGTCTATATCTTCATTCAAGTCACACCCACTAATGGTGGGTATCCCATAGGGCTTTGTTCTCCATCTATGCTATTTTACATGGTGATTTCATCAGCTCCCATCGATTCAATGGTCATATCTATGCTGATAATTCTCAAATCTATTTACCCAGCCCTAACCTCTCTCCTGATTTCCAGTTTGGCATCTCCAACTGGGATCTGCCTATTGGACCTTTCAAACTGGATTTCCCATAGATATCCTAAAGTCAACATGTCCAAAATTGAACTTATCTTTCCTCCTAAATCCTATCCTCTTCCTAACTTCCTCTGTTACTATTAAGAGTACTACCATCCTTGGGGTAGCTAGAATAGAGCACTGACCCAACAGTCAGGAAGACCTGAGTTCAAATCCAGCACCATACACCTGACACACTTACTACTGTGTGACCTTGGGCAAGTCACTTAACTCCAATTGCCCTACCTCCCCTCTCCAAAAAAAAAAAAAAGTACCACCATCTTCCTGGTCACCAGGGCTTACAACCTAGATGTTATCCTCCACTGTTCACTTTATCTCACCCCTCATATTTAATCTGTTGCAAAGACCAGTCATGTTTTCCTTTACAATATCTCCATTATATGCCTCCTCTCCTCTGACACTATGCAAATTCTCATTACCTCACAATTTGACTATGACAATAGCCTGCTGGCTCACCTGCCTGCCAGTTTCTCCCCACTCCAATCCATCCTCCATTCAGCTGTCAAAGTGATCTTAAAGCCTGGATCTGATCATGTCACATAAATGCAATCTTTCTCCCCTCCCCCCCACTACTAACAATAAACTCCAATGGCTCCCTGTCACCTCCAAAATCAAATATAAAATCTTCTGATTAGCATTCAAAGCCCTTCAAAATCCATTCCCCACACCTTCCCAGTCTTCTTACAAACCTCTCACATACTTTACAATCCAGGGACATTGTGTACTTTGTACAAGACACTCCATCACTAGCCTCCAGGCATTTTCTCTGGCTGTTGCCCAGGCCTGGAATACTCTCCTTCCTCATCTCTGCCTCTTGGCTTTCTTCAATTTCCAGCTAAAATTCCATCTTCTACAGCAAACCTTGCCCAAATTCCCCTTAATTCTAGTACCTTCCTTCTATTGATTACTTTCAATTTATCCCGATAGCTTGTTTGTACATAGTTACTTGCATATTTTCTCCATTAGACTTTGAGCTCCTTAAGAACAGGGACTGTCTTTTGTCTTTTTTTTTTTTATCTACAATGCTTGGCATAGTGCCTGAAATGGTAGGTACTTAATAAATGTTTATTGACTGACTGTAGATTCCATACCCTGCAGTTCACAAAATCCAATGAAAACAGTCATTTTGACAAATACACTGTCCATACAGAGAGCCCTAGAGGCCCATGTCATTGACTACTAGCTTGAGGCATGAAAGCTCACCGGGTAATGGTCTGGAGGAAGCTTCGGGTGAAGAAGTGGTTGCAGATGTTGCCCGCATTGAAGACCAGATTCCCACTCTCGTCCCGACGCTGTATTGTCTCCAGGTCCACCTCACTGTACTCTACCACTTGGTAAATGCCATCCACCTGGCATACCACACCCACAGGCTCTGTGGGGTAGGCCTTCTCCACTACCTATAGACAAATTATAGGGAAAAGAGGACAGGCTTCCAGAAGAACAATGGACAGCAGGATTCCCTTCTCTGTATCCCTACAGCACCCAGAGGTGGATCCTCAGGGGCAGTTAGATCCTGGTCCCTCCCAGATGCTACCTCCCAGATGGTCCCTCCCAGATGCTGATATTTAGACTGTGGGAAAAATCAAACAATCAGGTGGAAGGAACTAGAGCACAAGGGAGTAAATAACCCTGGACTTCAAGAACCAGAGCATTTGCATTCAAATCCTCAATCTGCCCCGCCCTGTGTCACCTTAGGCAAGTTCACATTCATTTCTCTGGGTTGAACTGAGAGGGTTAGAATAGATGGTCTCTAGGTTTTCTTTTGGCTCTAAACCTATGATTCTATAACAATAGCCCAGGGTAGGGTGGCTAGATGGTGCAGTGAATACAGCACCAGCCCTGGAGTCAGGAGGACCAGAGTTCAAATGCAGCCTCAGACACTTAACACTTACTAGCCGTGTGACCTCGGGCAAGTCACTTAACCCTAATTGCCTTGCCTTCCCCTCTCCAAAAAAAAAGAATAGCCCAGGAACCAGAATTAGGGTCCAGGTTAGATAAAGATCTAGATATGACTTGGGGGGAGTCATAAATCAGGGGAAAGAGAGCAGGCTGACCTTGGCCCCACAGTCTGCATCCTTCAGCACACAAAAGCCAATGAAGACAGGGTCAGCCATTTTAACAAGGATATTGTCCACACAGTACACATGGACATACTCTACTCCACGACGCTCCATGTCTTCCAAAATTCCATTGTCCACGATGGCTCGGTACAGACCACCATTGCCATCTGAATATAAAAGAGGAAGAGAGAGAAGGGTACACACAGCAAGAGAGGTGTCTGGCAGCCATCACTCAGGCTAAGAGCAAGAGGAGTAAGTATTAAAGACCCTAAGCTAAGCCTAAGGCCCCCACAGAGAAAGCGACCTTGAGTTATCCTCCAGTCAGGAAGCAAAAGCATCAAGCTTACATCCCTGCAAGCCAAATTCTAACTCCAAAGGGTCTCCTGAGCTAGAACCGACATCAGCAGTGCCTCCTGGATCTGGCTGCAGGCTCAGGAGATTACACTGTCTCACTGCTATCCTCACCCTAACTTTGGAAGAGGGGACTAGTATTGATACCCCCACCGGACTGATGATGAAACCAAGGACCAGAGACACTTAACACTGTTCATGGTCACACAAGTTATTAGTAAGATGGAATCTTACATAGCGCTTTGTTTTTTACCTCTCAGATTAATTTACTGTTTAATATTCTGCATTATATTGTTTTTGTCTAATTCATTCCTACTAGACTATAAACTCCAACAGGGCAAGGATTATATCTTGCCTAAACTTTGTTTCTTCCCTTACACAGAAAACAGTGATATCAATACACTAAGCACTGTTTTAAAAGTACAGTGAATGAACAAATAAAATCAGAACCCAGGTCTCCTGATTACTGACTTAAATATCTGTCCCTATCTCCTTCATTTAATCTTCCTTGGACGGCCAAGCACCCAGAAAGCAGGCCCAGGTAGCATACCTGGGGCCATTGCAACCTTGTCCTTCCTCTCCAAGATGACCTCGCCATTGAAGTTCACAGCTGGTAACATCCTCTGCTCAAACATGATCACATTGGCTGGGTCCAGGTGGAAGAAGTTATTTTCCTTAAAAAACTCAACTGTTGGTTTCAGAGTGAATTCACTGGTCATGATGTACCTAGAGGAAGAGGGGAGGAGGTTGAGTGGAATAAACAGACACTAGGAAAAATGGAAGAGGAAAGAACCATTCACTCGAAGCTGAAAACAGGGATCAGTCAAAGAATCAGTGGATATATTGGGGATGGGAGTAAGCAGTGAGTCTCGGCAAAGGCATATTGAGCTGAATACTACTATAGATGCAAAAAAAAAAAATTGCCAGGTCTCTTCTTTAGAGTGTGGAAACTTCAGCCCTAGGTATAACAAGTCATCTCTCTGCATCCCAAGAAGAGTGGGTACTCCAGGAGGGAGAGGAGAGAAAAGAGAAAAGAAAGGAAGGAGAAAAAAGAATTAGATGGGAAACAGCAGGGAAACCTACCAAGGAACAATGCAGTGTGTGTTGTGTCTGTGGCCAGCCAGCTGCTCCACTCGGCGGATTCGCTCAGCCTGGAGCTCATACAGTGTCTTCCCACTAGGTAAGCCCACCTGGTACATGCCTTTGGGGTAAGTCACTCCTAGGCGAGTGCCTTGCCCCCCAGCAAGTAGCAGGACAGCCACCTTGTTCTGAGCAATCTGGTGGAAACCTGTGAGGAGAAAAGAGTCAGGAACCACAATCCATTAACTGTTCTTTCCAGCCAGAGCCACATGCATGTCCACCTGCCACCACAGCAGGACATGTCTGCCTTAGATCATCATTCCTATATGTCTGCATGACTTCACATATATAATTGTATCATATTGCTTGCCTTCTCAAAGGGTGGAGGAGAGGCTGGAGGGAGAGAATTTGGAACTCAAAAATTTTTTTAATGAATTTTTAAAATGAATCTATTTTTTTAAAGATCACCACTCCTTAGGAGACAGGAATCCTCTTTGCACATTTGCAGTGAGGATCTGCATTGAATAAATGACTCTGAGAATGGGATACCCAGAAGTTTCCATTTAACTACTCTCCCTCTGCCAGTACCTGGCACCTGGTTGTTGTTTGTCCTTTGTTCTCGAAGAGGACCAATGACATCATGGGGTGATGTCTTGACATTCGCACTGGAATTAATGGATTGTATTTCACTGAAAGAGAGCTGCACAAAAGTCATCAGCCTCACTCTATCTTCCAGAGACATCAACGTCCAGTGGCAAGACAAAAGGCAAGATGACTGGTGATGGTCTGGGATGCAGTGGGTGACTTTGGCATCTTCGATATCTGATCAAGCTCTAAATCTCCTGCTTTAGCTTCCTTCATGGACTTTGGGACAAATTGTTCTCATTTGCCCATTCCACTAGGGAAAGTCTTCATATACTTGAGGTAGACATCCTCCTAACTCATTGACAGGTTGGAAGTGTGATAGTTACCTTCAGCCTGGTTTAGCCCGTCTGCAGAGATGGTCCACAGAAGTGTGGCTGCTGAATATGCTTCAGCTTCTTGGAGCCACAGGTGAGAGCTGAGTGCCAGGCAGACCCCACAAGTGGATCAGCAGCCCTGGAAAGGGCTCAACAAGCCCTCACACCAGAGGTGCTAGTCCTCCTTGAACATCCATATACCTCCATACTAGGTGCTATATCCCCTTCTCATTTCCTCTCCCCTTCTCTTCTCTAAAGTACTTGTTTTGCCCAGGAACCGGTAAGTTGAGAGCTTGGAGGAATCTGCTTCCTAAATGGAAAACTCTGCCCTTGTTCCACCAATACACTCATTTTGAACAAAACCCTTACTGAGGAGTTATCTCCTCTTGGTTTGTCTGAACTGATACTGTGATTATGTTCAGGTCTCTTGGATACCCCTCAATTCCTGTCTTCCTAAAGAGAGAAAAGAGACTTAGCCAGGAGCTGTGCAATTGTCCACCCCTGAATGTCCACCAACAGACGAGGGTCAGCAGAAGATAGAAAGGAGAAAGAAATCCTACATGTGCCACTTACTGGCTCCTCAACACTGGGAAACTCAGTTAACCTCTCTGAGCCTCAGTTTCCTCATCTGTAGAATGAAGGGGTTGACAATTCCAGAGGACTGATGAAGAAGCAAGCTGCCCACTTCCTGAGAGAGAAGCGATAGACTTAAGATGCAGTAAGATAGATTTTTGGAGCTGGCCAATGACAGACTTTGTTTCACTTGAGTATGCACTTTTGTTATAAGAGTTTTGTTTTCTTTCTAAGGGGGTGGTTGGAAGGGAGAGAAAATAAGTGTACATTATTTTTTAAAAGAAAAATAAATAATCAAAACAAAGGCATTTGATTAGACAGCATTTAAGGTCCCTTCTAGTTGTAAAGCTATGATCTGCTGATCCTATTCTGCTCTGGATGTAGGGAATAGGAATCTCTAGTATTCAAGGGGTCACACTAAGCATAGTGTGACCATTCAATATGGCGCTAAAGGCATCTGAAGATAGCAAGAGCCTGGTCTTGGCAAACTATCTATCCTTAAGACCTTATGTTGTCAGGATGAGCTAATGCATAAGAACTGGACTTGGTTTCAGTATAATCCCAACAAGAAGAATTAAAATTAGACAAAGACCTGGACCCTGCCTCTTCTTTGCCGAAGCACCCATGCCTGGCCACCGAGAGCCAACGTTGTCCATATGCAGAGTAAAATTTCAGGGAGTTAGACTGATATTCACCATCAATTGGCAGTTTCTGGATTAAAGTCTCCCTATGCCCAATGTGCCAAGTGTTTCATAAGCTCATCAATTGTAGAAATATGAATTATTTTCTTTTAAGTTAAACATTCTGCCTGAAAACTGCTTTTTAGAAAAATTGCATCACACAATGAATAAGCTAATTATAAATGAAATGGGTCTATTCATCACTCCTCTAGAACAGCGTTCCTTAAATTGTGGGCTGTGACCCCATATGGAGTCACATAACTGAATGTGGGGGTCATGAAAAATTTGGCAACAGCAAAAGGTTTCTCAACATGCAATGACCAAAAATTAACTCAAAATCAAATGCATAACAAAACTGGGGTGTTTCTGGCAGCACTTGCCCACGCTGCATCATGCAATTTCACTGCAGTCTTGGTTCCAAACACACATGTGATGTGCACTTTGCTCTGCACAAGCCATCATGCCACACAACACCAACAAACGCTGCAAGAAGCACCTCTGCTTAGATTCAAGACTATCATATGGTACGAATTTCAGTATTTTTACTGTATATACAAAGTTTTCTGCTCTTACAGAAAAAATAATTTAATTATAGAAAATAAAGACTTAATATTTTCCTACCATACTCAGAATATAAGTATGAAATTAGTATATCTTTTGATTGTATTATGTTAGAATGTTTTATTTTTAAAATTGCTGTTATCTCCTTTTACAGAAACATGAATGTCTAATTGCAGCAAGTAAAGATAAGTCCTTTAATAATATTTCTACCATCACCACTATATGTATAAGTGTGAACATTAGTCCTTTAAATGAAGTAAAATGCAGTTTCATAAACTAAAGCTAGTATTTATTTGAGAAATTATTAGCAATATTTATTAATATTTTGGGACAAAAACATTTTTCAGTAATGGACAAGTGGCTAAATTTAGACAGAAGAGGTAAAAATACCAATGACAGTGCAGCAGAGTCTTCACTACCTAAATTGACAAGAAAAAGAAAATATGTGGAAACATTTTTTCAATATGGATTTACTTCTAAAAATGATAATGGTGCAGAAAAACTTCTTTGCTTAATTTGTAATGAAATTTTGGCTGCAGAGAGCATGAAACCAGCAAAATTAAGACATCTTAATACCAAGCACGCAGCATACTGCAACAAACCAATATGCCAACTTTGAACGACTTTTAAAATCTTCAAATAAAGAAAAACATTTTGAGAAATTTGTTGCTGTCAATGAAAAGTATTTATTTGCATCTTATAAAATTTCTTATTTAATTACAAAAACTAAAAAGCCCTACATAATAGGAAAAGATCTCACATCACTTGTTTCTATTAAAATGTCAGAAATAGTTCATGGGAAAAAGTATGGGGATGAAATTCATAAAATTTCTTTATCAAATGATACTGTTTTCAAAAGAATTTCTGAAATTTATGACCAATTCCATCAGCTTATTACCAGGCTAAAGGGCAACCCAAAGTTTTCAATTCAATTAGAAGAAAAACTGATATTTCTACCACAGCACAGTTGTTATTTTATGTAAAATATGTTTATGAAGGAAGAATACATGAGGAATTATTGTTCTGTCACCCTTTGGAAGGGCACACAAGAGCGGAAGACATAAATCTTAAAGTTGATGAATTTTTCACAAAGGTTTACAGTGGAAAAACTTCATTGGAGTCCGTACAGATGGTGCTGGAGCAATGATGGGTGAGAATGCTGGATTTGTAGCAAGATTTAAAGCTGGTGGCAATGAACACATATCACTTCTACTCACTGTATGATCCATCAGGAGACACTCATAGTAAAAAAAAATATCAGCAGCTTTGCAATTCCATCAAAATCATTAACTTCATTAAAAGCCATGCCCTTACTAGTTGTTTGTTTTCAAACCTTTGGAAAGACATGGACCCCAATTACAAAAGCTTATTACTACAGGCAGAGGTAAGGTAACTCTCAAGAGGATAAAATGTAAACAGATTGTTGAAATTGAAAGATGAAGTTGTTACATTTTTTACTGAGCAGAAATCCAATTTTGTTAATTTTTTTCATAATGACTTATGACTTTCAAACTGTTATTTGTAGTATATTTTTGAAAAATTCAATGATTTAAACATGTAGCTTCAAGGAAAAAATTGTAACATATTATGTAAAAAGATAAAATTGAAAGTTTTACTAAAAAAGTTAACATGTGGAAGAATAAGGTGGAAAATGGTTCTTTAGAAATGTTTATAGCTACAAATAATTTTATAATTGAAAATAACTTTCCCAAAGATTTAATTATAAGAGTTATAATTGATCAGATGAAGTGGCTGGAGAGACAGTTTGAGAAATAATTCCCTTAAAATTTTGATACTAGAAAACTGGATTCATAAACCATACTCAATTGAAACAAAAAACATCGGTCTGCCATTAAAAGTTCAAGAAGAATTTGCTGAGTTATCAAGTGATGCAGGTTTGAAACTTGAGTTTCCTAAAAAATCATTAAATGAATTTTGGCTTGGGATTAGGAAAGAATTTCCAACAATTTCTGAAATGACCCTAAACATATTTCTGCCATTTTGTACAATGTATTTATGCAAAGTGGTGTTCTCAGTATTGTTGATTATAGAATGAAAATATCAATCAACTCTGAAAAACATTGAAGATGCTCTAAGTCCTGCATTATCAAATATTCTGTCAAGATTTAATTCTTTTAGGGGGAGCAGTGAGTAGAGCACCAGGCCTGGAGTCAAGAGGACCAGAGTTCAAATCCGGCCTCAGACAGTTAACACAAAAACTAGCCTTGTGATCTTGGGCAAGTCACTTAACCCCAACTGCCCTCCAAAAAGAAAAAAAAAGATTCAATTCTTTTTTTTTTTTGTCTTTTTGGAGGGGGGAAGGCAGGGCAATTGGGGTTAAGTGACTTGCCCAAGGTCACATAGCTAGTAAGTGTTAAGTCTCTGAGGCCACATTTGAACTCGTGTACTCCTGATTCCAGGGTCAGTGCTCTATTCACTGTGCCACCTAGCTGCCCCAAGATTTAATTCTTTATGTAAAAATAAACAAGCACATCAATCACTATGCAAATTTGTTTTCATCTTTAATAAATGGTAAAATTATGTGTATAGCAAAGAATTGTTTTAAAATAAATTTCTTTATGATTTTTGATCAGTAAAATTTGATCTTTATATACCTATATACCTGGGGTTACACAAAAATTTCTTGGGCAAAAAGGGGTCGAGAGTAGAAAAAGTTTAAAAAGCCCTGCTCTAGAATCTTACTGTTTCTTCAGTAAGGAGGAGAGATTATGCCCAAGGAGCACAAGCTCAGACAGGTCCTAACAACCATGACGGGTTTTCTGAGAAGGGGTGGATATGGGCTATGGTGTATGTTCCTTGGTCTGGGGGAACCGTTTCCATAACCCCATGTCAAAAAAGTTGGGGGGATGTTCTAGGGCAGTGGTATCAAACTAAAATAGAAATGGGTCCCTGCCAGCTACATATAAATTAACTTAAAAAACAAAAAATTCACATTATATTTTTATGTTGAATTATATTTTAGTTATTTTGTTAAACAATACCCAGTTACATTTTAATCTGATTCTTGCCACCCTTGGGCATTTTGAGGTCTGGAAGCCAAGAGTTTGACATCTCTACCCTGGAGTACAGATTTTCTGCATTTCAGATTGGCACTGATCCTTCCAAGCTGCCTCTCTCAAGACCAGTGGCACGTTCCTTGCCAGACAACCCTGTTGCCCCAAATTCCTCTGTTCCCTGCCCACTTCATCCCACTCCCCAACACAGACAGGGACAAGTTCAGAGGCCAGGAACCAAGAAGGGGAGCTCCAGAACCCAGAAATCCTGTTCTGATACTCTCTGGTCTGGTTCTGTTTTCAGAGAAAGCTGCAAGAGGGAACTAACAAAAAAGCATGACATTATTATCCTGTCCATTAATCCCTTAAATTTGTCACAGTGAGATTATGAAGTATTTTCACGTAGTCTCATTTGATCCTCACTACAGCAGGTGAGGCAGACTATTATTCCCATTGGACAGATGAGGAAACTGAGTGAGACTCAGTAAGGTGAATTTTTTTTTTCAGGTCACAGAAACAACAAATGGCAGAACTAGAGATGAAACTTGGAGCTAATGTCTCCTGTCAGCATTCTTTCCCTAGTACTGAGTCTCTAAGGAGCCTGGTTCTTTCTCCTTTTCCTTGAAGGAGGGGCTTCAGGGTAGGGATGGGTCAGGCTCTAAGAAAGAGAGGGGGGCGGCCAGGTAGCACAGCGAGTAAGAGCACCGGCTCCAATGTTGAGAAGACCTGGAGATCGAATCCCAGGCTCAGACACTTAGCACCCACCCAGAAACACCTGGCCGTGTAGCCTTGAGCAAGTTACTTAACCCCAATTGCTTAGGGGCGGCCAGGTGCCTCAGTGAGTAAGAGCACCGGCTCCAGTGTCGGGATGACCTGGATCAAATCTGGGCTCAGACACTCAGCACCACACCCAGAAATAACTGGCCGTGTAACCTTGAGCAAGTTACTTAACTCCAATTGCCGGCTCCAGTGTCGGGATGACCTGGATCAAATCCGGGCTCAGATACTCAGCACCACACCCAGAAATAACTGGCTGTGTAACCTTGAGCAAGTTACTTAACCCCGACTGCTTAAAAAAAGAGAGAGAGAGAGAGAGAGAGAGAGAGAGAAGTATATTATAAAGTGGCAATCATAAAAAACTGTCTGGCAAAGGATCTAAAAAATAGAAAAGTAGCTCAGCAGAACAAAGAATCCTGAAATAAAACCTAATGTACATAAGAGATTAGTGTTTGATAAGACCAAGACTAAAATAAAACGTTAGGGAATAGAACAGCTATTCAATAAAAAATGTTGGGAAACTGGATAGCATGATGAAAAATGAGTTTAGAGCCACATCTCCTATGCCATAAAATACAATGAGCTCCAAGTGGATCAACACTAAAAGTATAAATTGTTTTTTAAATGGAAAAAAAATGAATTAATATTTTTATGTCAGCTAGTGTAGGGAAGAAAAACATTTATCAAGCAAATGGTATTAGGAACTTAATTATACAAAAACAAAATGAATTTGCATGTTGAAAGCAACATTTCTTTAAAAAGAAAAACAGATTGGGGAAAAAAATTTTTACAATAAATATGTCTGATAAAAATCTGATCTCTAGCATCTATAAGAAACTAGCACAAATATATCAAAGTAAGAGCTTGTTGAAGGACCTAATTTTCAAAATAAGAAATACAAATTATCAAAAGTCATTTGAACAGTTGTTGAAATGCTTGTAATCAAAGAAATGCAAATGAAAATAACTTTTAAGATACCACCTTGCACCCATCAAATTGTTAACAATAGATGAAAAGAATCAAATGAAATGACCATAGAGAGGCAGATACTCTATGACACTGGAGGGATAAAAACTGGAGCAAGCTTTCTGGAGAGAACACTCCAAATTAAGAGTGACCTTTGACCAGGTTGCCCCCCAACAGGATGGTTAATAACATCCTGAAAGAAGGAAAAAAAAAGACCTATTTCTACAAAAATCGTCACTGCTTGTATCCATTTGTAATTAGCAAAGCACCGGAAGCAATGTCCTTGTTCAAAGATTGAGGAATGATTGAGTAAATTGTAGAATATTAGGAACATACTTCAGATGCTAGATTTAGAGCCGGAAGAGACCTTAGGGGTCATCTAGTATTCTTTTGCCATAAAAATAACAAATAGGAAAAATACAGAAGCAAGAGGAATGACACATGAAGTGATTCAATATGAGGAAAACAGAATTAGAACAACCTAAACAGAGACTATGACTATATTTTAAAAATACAGTCTTACAAATTCTGTAAGTACAGAAGAGAGATAAGAGAACACAGAACAAATTGCTATTATATTCTTAAAGTTTACACAAAGTGTTACATCAATCAATGCAATTTTAAGTAAAGCCATTAAAGCTTAAAACCAAAATGACTTTTGCCACGATGTGTTATATAATTACATATTATATATGTTATGTATTATCACATTTTATAATATATATGATCTTGTACAAACATATCTGTTAATAAAATATAAATAGTTCCAATTATATCTGGGGTTCAATTCCACATTTTATTTGCATTTGTTGTCCTAGGTTTAAAGTCTGACTCAGACATTTCTTACCTAGGAGATGTTGAACAAATCACTTAACCTCTTGGTGGCTCAGTTTCCTCATCTATAAAAAGGAGGGGTTTGGGGTGGCTAGGTGGCACAGTGAATAGAGCACCAGCCCCTGGAGTCAGGAAGACCTGAGTTCAAATTTGTCTTCAGACACTTAACACTTACTAGCTGTGTGACCTTGGGCAAGTCACTCCCAAGTGCCCTGACCTCCCCCCTCCAAAAAAAAAAAAAAAAGGAGGGTTTTGGGCTAGATGACCCATGAGGGTCCTTCCAGCTCTAAATCTCTGACCTTAAGAAAATGTTAAGTTTATAATAATTTATAATAATTTTTTAAGCATTGGACTTCAGCGTCCAAACAGCAGGATCCCAATCTGGCTTAGGCACTTAGTAGTCATGTGACCTCTTTCACAAGTCACTTCAATAAGTCAGCATGCATTTATTAAGTACATACCAAGTGCCAGGTACTGCTACTGGGGGATGAGAAAACAAAAATTAAATGGTCTCTACCCTTAAGGAGTTTACATTCTATCAAGAACAAAAACCAAACCAAACCAAAAAATCCCTCTAATATGTATGCAGGTCAAAAGGACATAACAATTTTATATATATATATATATATATATGTATGTTTTTGTGTCTGTTTACACATACACACACAAATAAATGAATGGATGAATGAATATCAATAAATAAATTGGATGAGTGATAAATAAATACAGGAGCATTTCAAGGAGGGAGAGAGGCCTTAGCAGCTGGAGGGATCAGGACAAGACTCACAAAGTTAGACTTTGAAGGAACCTAGAGCTCTAGCTTCCTTTCTCTAGGTCTCAGTTTCCAATCTGTAAAACAGAGATAATAATGCATCTACTACCTACCTCAATATCATATATTATTTATCAGCTTTGACCTCAGTTGTTAAGTCATGTCTGACTCTTCATGATCCTATTTGAGGTTTTCACAGTAAAGATACTGGACTGGTTTGCCATTTCCTTCTCCAGCTCATTTTACAGATGAGGATATTGAGGCAAACAGGGTGAAGTGGCTTACAGAAGGGATGGAAATAAGAAAAACAGGCTTCTTCAAACCTGATCCCTAGAACTATAACCCTTAAACTCGAGTTACCACAGTGCAGAGTGCTGGATTTGGAACTCAGGAAGATCTGAGTTCAAATCGTTTCCTGACTGTGATAAAAATCTGTGAACCCATTGTGTGCCTCAATTTCCTCATTCGTAAAATGGGCATAATAACAGCACTAACCTCATAGGGTTGTTTAGAGGCTTGAATGAGATACCTGTAAAGTTTGTTGGGACTGTTGTTATTATTGTTCATCTAAGGGCCTCTTGGAACTCGGTGATGATGAACCATCCCTATTTCATTCCTGCAGCAGAACAAAGGATCATAAAATTATGGGACTGTAAAGCTCTTAGAGATCATATAGTTTAACCCCCATTTTACTAATAAAGTGCTTTTCCCACAGTCACTAAGGTAGTAAGTGGCAGAGCCTGGATTTAAACTAAGGTCTTGTAATTCCAAATCCAGGGCTCCTTTCACTATTCTACAATGCCCGAGACTCATAGAACTTGTATAAACAGGCTCCATACACGGTTGTAGAAATCGAGGCAGCAAGATGGCACAGTAGATAGATCTGAGTTCAAATGTGGCCTGGAACATTTGCTAGATGAGTGATCCCGGTCAAGTCACTTAACCTCTGGTTGCCTCAGTTTCTTCATCTGTAAAATGGAGATAATAGCACCTACTTCCCAAGGTTGCTGTGAGGACTAAATGAGAAAGTAACTGTAAAGTGCTTAGCACAGTGCCTGGACACATACTATATAAATGTTAAAAATAAAGTTAAAAAAAATATTTTATGTAAAAATAAATGTGAACAATAAAGTAATTTTAATTTAAAAAATTTAAAAGTAGAAATTTGTTTTGTATGACTTCATACGTATAATGGGTATTATATTTCTTGTCTTCTCAATGGGTAGGGAAGGGAGTAAAGGGAGAAAACGACTATGAAAAGGAAAATAAAGGGCAGTTAGGTGGTGCAGTGAGCAGAGCACAGGCCTTGGAGTCAGGAGGACCTGAGTTCAAATCCAGCCTCAGACATTTAACACTTAGTAGCCGTGTGACCTTGGGCAAGTCACTTCCCCAAATTGCCCTGCCCCCCCTCCAAAAAGCGAAAAACAAACAAAAAAATATATATATATATATATCCCTAATTTGGGGGGTGATCAGAAGAGAGATCTTTGTCTTACCATCAGGACCCCAAAGCAACAATGAGTGAGTGTTTCTGATGAACTGAGTTTCTCCTGTGACCTACAGGACAAGCTAAGGGCATTCAGTTTGGCTTTCTGGATCTAGCACCCTACCCACTACAGCACCTTGTAAGGAATACAAGTTTATACCAAACAACAGAGCCTGCCGATAATGGAGCAGGGAGATGACTCACTCATTATTCCAAGTCAGTGCAGAGTAATTAACCACCCACTGATTCAATGATTCTGCCAATCAATCAACCAGCATCGCCCATGCAGATTTCTAGAACTCAAGAAGTCAACCATATTCAGAGAAAAGCAAACCCACAGCAGGGGAGTGAGTGAGAAAAAAAAGAGTGGAAAATTTGCTTCTAAATCTCTCTGTAGGTCCAAGCCAGCTCTGTTTTCTTTTTAAATGCTTTTGATTAGAAATGTTAAAAATGGCTTTAATATTCAATATAACAGATCAAAGATACAATCCTAGAACAGAAATTACAATTTCAAACCTTGGCATAGTTAGGGTTCCACTACTAATTCTGTGTGACTGGACTCTCCAAGGAATTCAGGTTCCTCCTTTATAAATGAGTGGCTTGGATGGACATGATTGAACTCTTCCAGGTCTTCTTTAGAGTTGGAAGGAACCTTAAAGAACATCTAATTCAGGAGTTCCCAATCAAATGTTCTGGTAAATATTTAACAGTTCCCAACACCCCTCAAATACATACAGGCTGTACTTTTAAATTTAATCAACATAATCAACATTGCCTATATGACTTTCTTAAGTCTAAACCATCAAAAATACAATAAGTTAAGCCCTGATTTGTAGTGTCTGTTGATTTCCAAGTTATAAATGCTCACATTGAAAATTTAACCATCAGCTCGAGCCAATATGAGCTGGCTCTAGCACAATCCTGGTACCCATACCTGTAGGCGGAACATGATTATCAAGGGAGTGAGTATGAGGATTAGTTGACAAAATACTGGTATCAGTCTCTATTTTTTCTTATATAAAAATGCACAATAAATTCTAGTCTTTGTTTCCTTTCATATGTGGAGTGGATTAAAAAGTCAAGAGGTATAAGCACTAAAAAACAGATTAGGAATCTTTTATTTAGTCCAATTACCTTCTATTTTAACATTCTGTTCTAAGGTGCTTTCCAGTTCTCACATTAATGTTCTAAGATGTTTTCCAGCTCTAATACTATCTACTTGGGGTACTTATTTGCATTTTTATCAACTTGGTGGTACAGGAGATAGTACCCTGGGCCTGGAGTCTGGAAGACCTGAGTTCAAATCCAACCTCCTACATTTACTAGTTCTGTGACTCTGGGCAAGTCAACCTCTCAGCCTCAGTTTCCTTAAACGTACAAAGAGACAATAATAGCACCTACCTCACAGGGTTATTGTGAGGAGCAAATGAGATAGTATTCATAAGCACAGTATCTGGTACATACCCGTGTTTCCCCGATAATAAGACCTACCCCGAAAATAAGCCCTCCCCTTACTGTGTAAGGTTCCTCTAAAATAAGCCCTCCCCCGAAAATAAGCCCTATTGAGATTGCTACTGTAGTGAAGGTGATCCCCTGCGCTACACGCTACATTACGGTACCCTCTATATCTCTGTATACACCGTTCCCCCCCACCCTGAAACGCATGCCGCGCTCTGCTCCGAGCTGCATCCAATCAGAGCTGCAGCAGCGAGCGCAGTCATCCTGTTCTTCCCCAGTGATTTCCTTATTGAATAAAGGTACATTTTTTTGTTCACATTTACCTGTTTATTAAAATTGCTGTCAATGTTCATTAAAATAAGCCCTCCCCTGAAAATGAGCCCTCTGGTGTTTTTCTGTCCAAAAAAAAATAATAAGACAGTGTCTTATTATTGGGGAAACACGGTAATAGTTGCTATGTAAATTCTCATTCTCTGTTCTCTTCCTCAATAAAACTCTAGGCACCTTGCTCACTCAGGAAGATACAAACAAATCAGCATTGTATTCAGCACCATTTGGGTGCAGGGAAGGGAAAAGTACCATTGGTACATTGGATAATAGGGTTAATCAATGAGTGGATATTTTAAGGGTCTGTTTTTCATCCAAATCATTCATTACTTTTTTTACTTCACTAAATTCTATGAGTATTTGATTCACTTTACATATTTTTTTTCCTGAAATCTTGCTCTTGTCTTTTTGAGGGCCTCCTTGAAACCTAGTGATATAATTATTTTCTTCCCATATATTTTATTTTTAAACAGATTTTATTGAAACCTTTTATTTTTCTATCTGCTGAATTTCTAGTTCTATTCCTTTCCCCTCCTAGAGAACCATCTCCTAAAACCAATGCATACATGTGTGTATATATTTTTTTTAAAGAGGAACCAGAAAAACCAGTCAACTATCAGAAAAATCAAGGTAAGTCAACAGAGTCAATTAAATGTCTACATTGTGTGCTAGGCTCTGTGCAAAGCACTGGGAATATACAGAAATGCAAAAACCAGTCCCTGCCATCCAGGAATTCAGTCTAATAGGGGAGACAAATGCATACTATGTACAAACAAAATAGATACAGGATAAACTGGAAGTAATCTCAGAGTCTTAGCATTAAGGGGTATTTGGAAAGTCTTTTTATAGGAGCTGGGACTTTAGCTGAGACTTGAAGGCAGCCAGAGAAGCCAGAAAGTGGAGGAAAAAGAAAATTCCAAAGATAGGGGAGAACCCATAAAAATGCCCAGAATTAGGAGATGGACTGTCATGTGTTTGGAGAAAGAGCAAGGAGACCAGTGTCACTGGATCACGGTGTACATGGAGAGGAGCAAGGTTTAAGAAAACTGGAAAGGGAAGAAGGGGCCATGTTATGAAGAGTTTTAAAAGTCAAACAGAGGATTTTATATTTGATCATGGAGATAACAGGAAGACACTAGAGTTTACTGAATCAAGAGTAAGGAGTAGGGGGTGATCTGGTCAACCCAGCAGTTTTAGAAGAACACTGTCCACTGAGTGAAAGATAGACTGGCACAGGGAGAGACTTTTGGCTAGAAGACCAATCAGTAGGGTATTGCACTAGTCCAGGCTCAAGGAAATGAGAGTCTGCACCAGGATGGTGGCAGCATTGGGGGAAAAAACAGGGCATATTTAAGAGATGTTAGGATGGTCAATTTAGGTCAATTAGGACAGTGCTTGGTGACTGAATGGAAATGAGGGGGTGCTGATGTGAGAAAA
Source organism: Petaurus breviceps papuanus (assembly GCF_028583685.1). NCBI lineage: Eukaryota > Metazoa > Chordata > Mammalia > Diprotodontia > Petauridae > Petaurus > Petaurus breviceps. The sequence goes on from NW_027187183.1 coordinate 281,249, forward strand.
TGAGGAGGTTTAGAAGGCTATTCCATTCCAAACCAGTCTCCTGCTTTTGACATAAGGGGGAAAACACCATTGCATAGCTCACCCATCTGCTGCCCGATCTCCAACCTCTCAGGGCAAGAGAAACATGATTCTGTCATGCATCAGTCTCTTGCCTTTGAGGTTACAGGAAAAAAAGCCATTCCACTGCTTCAGGTCTTCTGCCTGGTATCGACTTCTTCTGGGAAGAGGACAAAAGCTATTCCATCTAGTACCAGATTCCTCCCTTCCAGGAAAGAGGAGAAAAACCATTCCATCAAATCATATAAGCATTTATTAAGCACCTACTATGTATGTGCCAGGCACTATATTAAGTGCTGGGGATACAAAAAAAGCAAAACAAAGTCCCTGCTCTCAAGGAGCTTATATCCAATTGGGAAGACAACATGCGAACAAACAGATGCTAGACAGGGTAAGTGGGAAATAAGAGAGGAAAGGCACTGGGACTAAGAGGGGCTGGGGAAGGCTTCCTGTACAAGGTGGGATTTGAGCTGCGACTTGAAGGAAGCCGAGGCCAGTAGTTGGAAAGGAGGAGGAGAACAATCTGGTAAGGTGATAAAGCGGGAGAAAATGCCCAGAACCTAGCGATGGAGGGTCAGGTTTATGGAATATCCAGCTCAGTGTTACTGAAGAATACTCAAAAGGCAGAAGGGGACTACAAGAAGAGCTTCGAATGCCGAACAGAACATATTGTATTGCTCCCGGAAGGAACGGGAAGCCACCTGATTATACTGGGAAGGGGAGGGTGGAGGGAGGACAGATTGGGTTTGACATGATCAGACCCGAATTTGAGGAAAATTACTTTAGTGGCTGAATAAAGGATGGACTGGAGTAGGGAGAGACTTGAGGCAGGCAGACCCACCAGCAAGCTATTACAATAATTCAAGTGTGAGTTGCTGAGAGCCTGTACCAGTGGTGGCAATGTCATAGGAGAAAAGGGGACAGGTTAGAGAGATATTCAAAGGTGAAATAGGCAGGCCTTGGCAACACCTTGGATATGGTTGGTGAAACACAGTGAGGAATCCAGGATGACTCCTAGTCTGAGGGCCTGGGAGGATAGTGCTGCCTTCCATAGTAAGAGAGAAGGTAGAGGGTGGGGTGGGGAAAGATAAAGAGCTCTGTTTTGGACATGTTAAGTTTAAGATGTCTACTGGACATTCAGTTATCTGAAAGGAAGTTAGAGATGTGAGATGGCTATCAGCAGAGAGATTAGGGCAGGAAGGGTAGATTTGAGAATTATCAGCATAGAGATGGTAATTAAACCCATAGACAGCTAAATAGATCATCAAGTGAAGTAGAATAGAGGGAGAAGTGAAGAGGACCCAGGATAGAACCCTGAGGGACACCTAAGGTTACAGGACATGATTGGAAGAGGATCCATAAAAGGAGACAAGGAGAGGTCAGGTCAATGGGAGCAAAACTAGGAGAGAGTGGTGTCCAGAAAAACCTAGAGAGAAGGGAACGAGGATGAGAAAAGTTCAGGGGGGATGTTGCAGTTGTCGTCGCTGCGGACTTCATCGCCTCCGTCACAGTTTGCTCATTTTGGCTCGTCTTCGGACACCATATTTACCACAGCCATGGCTTTGGTGTCAGCAGACTCCCGAATAGCTGAACTACTCACAGAGCTCCATCAACTGATCAAGCAAACTCAGGAAGAACGCTCCCGAAGTGAACATAACCTGATCAACATCCAGAAGACACATGAGCGAATGCAGACAGAAAACAAAATCTCTCCCTATTATCGGACAAAGCTTCGAGGTCTCTATACCACAGCCAAGGCAGATGCAGAGGCAGAGTGCAATATACTGCGCAGAGCTCTGGATAAGATTGTTGAGATCAAAACTCTGTTAGAAGAATGGCGCATAGCGGCTAAAATCGCAGGATTGTATAATGATTCAGAACCTCCACGGAAAACCATGCGCCGAGGGGTGCTGATGACTTTGTTGCAACAGTCAGCCATGACATTGCCCCTGTGGATTGGGAAACCTGGGGACAAGCCTCCACCCCTGTGCAGGGCCATTCCAGCTTCAGGGGACTATGTAGCCAAGCCAGGAGATAAGGTGGCTGCTCGAGTAAAAGCTGTGGACGGGGATGAGCAGTGGATTCTGGCAGAAGTGGTCAGTTATAGTCATGCCACCAATAAGTATGAGGTGGATGACATTGATGAAGAAGGCAAAGAGAGACACACCTTGAGCCGAAGACGCATCATCCCACTCCCACAATGGAAGGCCAATCCCGAGACAGACCCTGAAGCTTTATTCCAGAAGGATCAGCTTATTCTGGCATTGTACCCCCAAACCACCTGTTTCTACTGGGCTTTGATTCACACTCCCCCACAGCGGCCCCAGGAAGACTACTCTGTCCTGTTTGAAGACACCTCCTATGCAGATGGCTATTCTCCTCCCCTCAATGTGTCCCAGAGGTATGTTGTGGCCTGCAAGGAACCCAAGAAGAAGTGAGGTTCGGTTCGACTGAATCATCATGGACTTCTATTACCTTGCCTTTGTTTACCTAACTTTTCTGCCATGCCCTTTGAAGGGGGGAATTAATGTATCATTCTCTGCAGACAAATAAATATGTCCCTGTCCCCATAAAAAAAAAAAAACCTAGAGAGAAGAGTGTATCAAGAAGGAGAGTGATCAAGAGTGTCAAAGGCTGTAGAGAGGTCAAGGAGAATGAGGAGTGAGAAAAGGCCATTGGATTTAGCAACTAAGAGATCATTAGTAAATTTGGGGAGAGTAGTTTTGGTGAAAGGATAATGTCAGAAACCAGATTGTAAGGAGATAAAAAGAAAGGGAGAGGAGAGAAAGTGGAGTTATCTATTGTAGACTTGAGGAGTTTATCTATAAAAGGCAGAAGTTGATAGCAGGGATGGAAGAATCAGGTGAGGTTTTTTTTTTAATCTAAGTCAGGTTCACTAACTGGGAGAGTCTTAAAGGGCTTTGTTCTGGGTCTCCTCTACTCCCCTCACCATATTATTTCACTTGATCTCTTTAGCTCCCATGGATTCGATTATCACCTCTGTGCTGATGGAGAGGCCGTGTCCTGTTGTCATGATCTATATCTTGCCACTAGACCCAGATGGCTCTGCAGGAAAAAGTGAGGCTGGTCACTTTGCATAGCCCTCCTTCGATTAAATCTAATTCACTTTCAAGTCATGGCATCACCTTCCTGATGTCATGGTCCTCTTCTGAGAAGGATAAACAATAACTATGCTGATGATTCTCAAATTGTAAACTCTCTACTGACTTTCAGGATGGTAATTCCAATTGTTTAATGGACGTTTCAAACTGGATGTCCCATAGATATCTTAAATTCAACATGTTCAAAACTGAATGCATCTTTCCCAACAAAACCTCCCCTTTTCATAACTTCCCTATTACTGTTGAGAGCACGACTACCCTCCAGCCTCCACCACGACCACTCAGACTTACAACCTACACATTATCCTCACTCTTTCTTACTTCTGAGAGACAATCTTGAGAAAGTCTGTCGACTTTATCTTAATGACATCTCTTTTCCCCTCTGACACTATCACCAATTTAGGGAAAACCATCTCTTTATCCCTCTTCACTGCAATATCCTGATGGTGGACCTCTCTGCCACAAATCTCCCCCCTCCAGTCCATCTGCCATTCAGCTGTCAAAGCGACCCTTCTGATCATGCAACCCTGATACTAAATAAACTCTAGTGGTTCCCTATCACTTCTGGGCTAAAAAAAAAAAAAATCCTCTGGTGTCCAAAGTCCTTCATAAACTGCTCTCCCTACTGTTTCTATCCTTTTTATACCTTATACCATCTCTCCCACTCCCTCCACGTACTCTAAAACCTGATGACACTGGTCTCCTTACTGTTCCTTAAACAAGACACTCCATCCTCAGGCTCCAGGCATTTTCACTGGCAGTTCTGGCCTGGAAAGTTCTCCTTCATTGCTGCCTCTTGACTTCCCTGGCTTCCTTCAAGTCTCAGCTAAAATCCCACCTTTTATAGCAATTCTTTGCTTCTGTTGATTGAAGTGACCACCAGAAATCATAAACCAATGCCCCTTAAACCTGCTAGAGGGGACCCCTACTAAGTTCCTTGGAAGCCACCTAATAGGCCCCAATAGTAAAGAGATGTTTCACCTGTGTTGCTAGAAAAATGCCACAGATTCCCACGGATTCAGGTCTGTTTATGTTTGTATCCAAGGCTTTGCTAAGGGATCATGGCTTCGCTTCAGTAGGAACAATACTAAGGCTTCACTTCAATAGGAACACTACTAATAGCACTGCACCCCCTTAGAAACATACTCTGTTGCTAGCAACCACATTTTCTATAAAATTATGTCTAACAGAAAGCTCGCTGCTGTCTTTCCCTCTGGGAGGCAGTCACTAGCCGGTTAATAAACACTCCTATCAAATCATTATTGGTTTTGCTGTTTTGCTTTCTCGGTTGTCCATTACATTGATAATTTCCAATGTATACTATATACAGCTTGTTTGTACATAGTTGTTTGAATGTTGTCTCTCCCATTTGCCTATGAATGCCCCAAGAGTAAGAACTATCTTTTGAATTTCTTTGTACCTAGTACTTACCACAGTGTTTGGCATGTATTTACTGACTGACTGAGCTTGGGTGACTGGAAGGATATGTACCCTCACTAAGACAATTAGGAAAAGGAGAGGATTCAATTTTGGATTCGTTGTATTTAAGATGTCTACAGGACATCTAGTTTGAGATATCCAACAGGTAGCTGGAAATGCGAGACTGAATGTCAGGAGAAAGGTTAGAGCTAGATAAATAAATCTGAGAATCATCTGCATTGAGACAAATGCTAACTGAATCTATGGAAGCTAATGAGTTCACTAGATGAAACAGTGTAAAGGGAAAAGATAAGAGGGCCCAGGATAGAGCCTTGAGGAGCATCTCTGATTAGCAGGAATGAGCTGGATGAGAACCCAGTAAAGAAGACTGAGGAGAATGGTAGAAAGAAGAGTATCAAGAAGACGGAGATCAACAGTATCAATCAAAGGTTCCAGAGAAGTCAAGAAGGATAAGGATTAAGAGATCATTAGTAACTTTAGAGAGAGCAGTTTTGGTTTAATGAGATGGAAGTCAGACTGAAAAGAGTTGAGAAGAGAGTGAGAGGAAAGGCAGTAAAGGTACCAATTATAGATGTCCTTCTCAGGAAGTTAGTCATGAAAGATAAGAGATATAGAATGATAGTTAGCTTAGATGATAGGAGACCCACTTCTGAAAAGGAGGGGCAAGATGTGTCTTCTCATCTCTTCCTTGGAGCCAACATTGTTCTTTATAATTCTGCAACATTCAATTTTGATTGTTTTGTAGTTGCTGCTTTTCTCATTTACAACGTCACAGTCATTGCATATATTGTTTTCTTGGCTCCACTTACTGTATACACAATTCATATACATTTTTCTATGCTTCCTTGTTCATCATTGCTTAGAGCAATATTTCAATGGAATATTCCATTATAATCATGTACCACAATTTGTTTAGCCCAACTGATGGAGAATGAGTTCAGTTCTTTGATATCATAAAAAAGTGCTGCTATAAATAATTTTGGAATCTATAAAACCTTTTGTTTTATCAATGAATTCATTGTGGCATATGCCTAGTAGTAGAATCTCTAGGTCAAAACTATGGACATTTTACTCCCTTTATTTGCATAATTACAAACTGCTTTCTAATTTGTTGTACACAACTTGTTGATTCACAGCTCCATCAACAATGCATTAGTGTGCCAGTCTTTTCACAACTCCTCCAATATTGACCATTCAGGGCCTCTGTCATCTTTGCTAATATTCTGAGTGGAAAGTAAAACCTTAGCGTTGCTTTAATTCATATTACTTTTCTTGTTAGTGATTGGTGTATTCTTTTATATATGCTAATAATTTTCACTTCTTTTGAAAACTTTATATCTTTGCATTCCCTTAACTTATTGTAGAGTGGCTTTTTGTCTTATTTATATCTTTCTCTTAGCTTATTGCTAGTGCTACCCTTTCTATAACCAAATTAAATAACAGAAAGAAAAATAAAAGGCAGCAAATATTTTTTAAGTAAAAGCTCCATCAACCCCTGCTGATATACTTAGCCACACTGAGAGGGCTTTCAGCCCTCACCCAATCCCTTCCTAATCTCACCCCAGAGCACAGGAACTGACTCTAACCACTAAAATTTTATAGAAGGGTCAGATCACATAATGTCACAACTGAAAGAGATATTACAAGTGAGAAAACTAATGAGTCAATTAACAAGCATTTATTAAGGACCATTATGTGCCCAACTGGAAGTGACTTGTCCATTATACCAGCTGTCTCACTTCTCTGAGATACAAAGCATTTTTAAAAGCCTATTCCAGGTCCCTAGGTAGGGCAACTTGAGCTCCTCCCTACATTCTAGGTGGCAGAGAGGTGGACCCAAATCTGAAAGAATTCACTGCCTATAAGTGTCAGACAAAGAACTGGTGCCAAATGCATAGCAGCTCTCAACTACCCCAGGGTGCCTCTCCCTCCTACCATTCCAAAAGGTCACAGAGAAGTAAAAAGCCTTTTTGTTTATATATTTATTAGCCGTTAATTTATCTTAGAAATCAAACTCTTATAAGAGAGGTTTTAAATGGACTTTTTCCTGAAAGAGGACTTCCCTTCTTATATATGCATGAATTTCCTTCATGAAAAAGCTTTTCATTTCTATATAATTGAAATGATCTATTTTGTCTTTTGTAATTGTGTATATCTCTTTAAGAATTTACTCCTAACTCATAGCTGGAAAAGGTATGTTACCTGCTTCTCTTCTAATCATTTTTATGATGTGATATTTAATTTTTAGATCATGTATCCATTTTGAACTTATTGTAAATATTGTAGATGTAAGATATTGATTTAACCTTAATTTTTACCAAACTGATTTCTAATTATCCCAGAAGTTCTTATCAAATAGGGAATTCTTTTTAGGTAATTCATGGCTTTATGTTTATTGTACCCTGGGGTATTGAAGTTTTATTATGTCTGATGCTTCCCTGTCTAGTCTATTTCATTCATCTATTTTTCTATTACTTTATCCAATACCAAAAGCTCTTGATGAATGCTGCTCTATAATAAAGTATGAGACTAAAAGTGCTATCCCCCCCATCATTACTACCTTTTTTCATTATTCCCCTAGATATTCTAGATCTTTTGTTCCTCCAAAATTTTGTTATTGTTTTATCTAGCTTTGTAAACTACTCTTTGGCAGTTTGATTGGTATAGCACTAAATTTATAAATTAACTCCGGTAGTACCATAATTTTTATTATGTTGACATAGCACAACCATGAGTACTGAATATTTCTCCAATTATATAAGTTGGTATTTATTACTTTTAAGAAGCATTTTGTAATTAAATCTACACAGACTCTGAATGTACTTTGGTAGTCAGACCCCTAAATATTTAATATATTTTGTAGTTATATTTGTGGGTTTATTCTGTAGCTTTCAACTTACCTGATGTTATTTTCTCAACTGGGTTCTTTGGTGATGTGTGTGTGTGTGTGTGTGTGTGTGTGTGTTTAAAAACAGCACAGGCCTTTGGGCAACTATCCCAAATCCACTCCCACTCACAAGCCAGGTTCCCTGAAAATGACTACAATGTCCCCTAAGGGCTCTAGGGGTAATCCAGAGGGGATGAGGAGTGTATAATGCTTTATAGCCCCACCACTGTTTCTTCTATAAGACTGTCAACTGATTATCCATTAGTCAGCCAGATTTAATTAGTCTTAGTATTTACTAAGGTGGTATCATAGGAACAGTTGGTTACAAAACATCTCCTCAAAAATCTATGGCACACTCTCCCACAAGTACATCGAGTCCATGGGTAAAATGTTCATATTTAGAGATCACATTTAGCAAAGGGTTAACTCACAGCTTCTGAAAGCCCTTTTGCTGAAGTCTTCAAGATGTTTCCCTTCCATATGGTATACTTCTAGGTTCTTTGCAGATCCTTGAACCTTGGTCCAGTCTGTGGTTGGCTCCCAATGCAGCTACAAAGCTAGCATTTATATAGCGCTAAGTGCTTGCTTGTGCTTTAGAAATATTATCTCATTTAATCCTCATAACAACCCTGAGAATTAGATGCTATTATTATCATTCCTATTTTGTAGTTGAGGACTTGTCCAGGGTCACACAGTGTCTGGTCCATATCTGAACTCAGGACTTTCCTAACTCCAGGCCCCATACTTTATCTTCTGCACCACGTAAGTTTGTTATTGTTCAGTCATTTCTCTTTTGGACCCCATTTGGAGATTTTTTAGAAAAGATACTGGAGTGGTTTGCCATTTCCTTCTCTTACTCATTTTACAGATGAGAAAACTGAGGCAAACAGGGTTAAATGACTTGTCCAGGGTCACATAGCTAGTAAGTATCTGAGGTCATCAGATTTGAACTTGAGAAGAGTAGTGTTCCTGAAGCCAGGCTGGGTACTCAATCCACTGAGCCACCTAGCTGGCCCAAAACACACAGGTACCTAAGCAGTTATTAAGTACCTATGGTATACCAAGTACTACACTAAGAGCTTTACAAATATTATATCTCAGTTGATCCTTACAATGACAGTTGATTCAGGGGGTACTGCTAAGATGGTGATAGGAAGATGGGAAGTCTGAAGTTCACAAAGTCTTTTCTTCTCTGGTGGAGAGAGGGTAGAGACAGAGACAGACAGCAACATCTGCTACTTCCTCATTAATCAATTCCTTCTCAGGAGTTTAAGTGGAACTTTTTATTTTCTCTCCCCCAAGCTCCTTGGTTTTATATAGGACCTATCAGTTGCCTCAGTCAATCAGAAGGCTCTTCCTGGGCAATGTCACTCCAGTCTTATTTATTTATCCTAAAATCTATGACTGAGATTGATCACACTTGGCTATGGTATCAGAGTGTGCCATTTTGTCACTTACTTTAGTGGGATGCGGGTGCCTTGATTACTTTATTCAATCAATGTCCACCCTAACAAGGTAAACCATCATACCTGTAACTAGGGATAGTTTTATTTCTTCTGCCTATGTTTAAGTTTTTAATTTCCTTCCCTTCTCTTATTGCTAGTGCTACCATTTCTAGAACTATTATCAAATAATAGCAGGAATAACAGCAGGCAGCAAATATTTTTAAAGTAAAAACTCCATCAGCCCCTGCTGATCTACTCATCCATACTGCAACTAGTTTTCAGTCCTCCCCCTCCAACCCTTTCTAATCTTATCCCAGAGCACAGGAACTGACTTTAACCACTAAAATTTTAAGGAGGAGTCACATCATAGAATGTCAGAACTGGAAGAGATATTAGATGGGAAAACCAATCAGTCAGTCAACAAGTATTTATTAAGAGCCCACCGTATGCCCCACTGGAAGTGGCTTGTACATTCCATCGGCTGCCTCACTTCTCGGTAGGGCAACCTGAGCTTCTCCCTAACCTCTAGGGGGCAGGGAGGCGGGCCCACAGATTTGAAAGAACTCACTGCTAGGAGGCTCACGCAGAAAGCAGGTGTCAGCCAGGTAAGCAGCTCCCACTGCCCCAGGGTGCCTCTCCCTCCCAGCATTCCAAAAGGTCATAGGGAAAATAGGAGTTAGGGCTGAAAGGGCCCTTCCAGGCCTTCTGGTCCAAATCCTTCCATTTAAAGATCAGGAAACTGAGGCCCAAAGAGATGTAGTGCTTTGCTTAAAGTCACGTGGGTGGTAGAGTCGAGGTGAGAATGGATCATGAGTTCTCAAGAGTCCAAACAGCGCTAGGTCTATCCCTTGCACCACACTGCCCCAGGCTTGGGCTGATGCCTTTAAAGTTAAAGCGGACTCCTGAGTCAGACTGTGGCCCTCTGGACCCCTCGTCCATTCCACTCCTTCCCTTTTACGCCCTCTGCCTTCCGCCGGACCTCACACCCCGGTCTTACCTTCCTCCTCCCAGCGCTGCAGGGTCTGCGGGTCGCTCTTGCGCACGCTGCCCAGGAACTCGGGCTGCACCGGCTGCATCCTGGAGTCCAGGCGCTCCAGGGGACCCTGCTCCTGGGCGCAGGCCGCGGCCGCCCGCTGGCAGTGCTCCCTCAGCTCATTGGGGTCCAACAGGGCCAGCTCGGAGAGCAGGGACGCCCTCCCGGCCGGCTCCAGCTCATCCCAGAAGCGCAGGAGATGGGACTGGCCGGCCTGCTCCAGCCTGGCTCGGATCTCCTCCTCTGACACCATACCTGCGCCCCAGACACCAGCAGCAGCACCAGCAGAAGCAGAAGCCAGAGGCCGTGGGACGTCCTGGGAGGTCGAGACTGCTCCAGAACCTAGTCTCCCGCCCCAAGCTTGCCCAGAGCACTCGTGACCCGTCCAGGAACTGAGCTAATGTCACGCGCTCCCAGCGCCAGGCGATCTATAGGCTCCCAACTCCAGCAAATATTTTCCCCTTACCTGTGGGTTGGGCCTCCGGGTCCTAGGACTGGGTCAGCTAAAGGGTCTTCCTCCCCGTCCCCTCCCACCTCTGAAAAGTTTCTGGCGCGCATGCCCAGTACCATTCTCTTAGAGGCGTGCTTAGCGTCTGCTGGGATTCCTAGTGGAAGTAGCCCCGGACTTTACTATCACCAGTTGGATAACGGGGTGAGGTGGCCTAGAGTTAAATCCTAAAACACAGGGTCCGGCTCTTTCCTGCCCCATGGGGGAGATTCTGCTGCTCCAGCCATCACTTTCTCCAGAGCCTCTGCTCCAGGGAGGAAGGTTCCGCTTTTTCTCACCCTCTCACTGGCTCAGGACTTAAGAGACCTGGTGGAGTTGGCTTCAGGGGGTGGGCGTGCAGGGAGAGTGAATATGCTCCCATCTCTTACTCTCCCAACCTGTAAAAAGCCTTGGGCCTAGTTATTTGTGCAGAGCCTCCCCACTAACTTCCAGGGAAGGCTAGTTATGATTCTTCCCCATTTCGAGAGATAGGGAACTCAGGAAGCAGACTGAGCACGAGGGCACTGGTTCTCTGAATGGAGGGTACTCGTTCCTGGGCAAACATGTTACTAGGTCCAGCATGAGGAAGAGTAATTAGGGTAGATTAGAAGATCCCTGGATGCCTGGTTCCACATTCCAGAGCATAGTAGACATTCTCTAGCTTTCCAACTCATCTTAGTTGTAACAAGTTAAGACTTGGAGCACTGTGGGGTGGCTAGGTGGCACAGTGAATAGAGCACCAGCACTGGAGTCAGGAGAATCTGAGTTCAAAACCAGCCTCAGACTCTTAACACGTACTAGCTGTGTGACCTTGGGCAAGTCACTTAACCCCAACTATCCAGCCTTACCCCCTCCAAAAAAAAAAAAAGACAGGGCACTGAAAAGATATTGCAAAGGGGACCTAGAACACCAAGGAGTTAGACCACATTCTCCCCTTCTCCCCTTTCACCTTCCAAACCTCCCTCCACCCAACCTGGGATATTGGCCTCCTTGTTCTTCAAAGAAGACACTCCAACTGCCTATCTTTGAGTATTTATACAGGCTGTCTCTCCCTTCCCTCCCCCCGCCCCCCATGCCTGTAATATTTTCCCTCTTCAACATCCTGGCTTCCTTCAAATCTCCCCTCAAGTCACACCTTTTAGAAGTCTTTCCTAATCCCTCTTGATTCTAGTACTTCTGTTGATTATTTCCTATTTATCCTGCATATAGCTTGTTTGTGTATAGTTGTTTGCATGTTTCTCTCTCATTAGATTGTCATCTCTTGGAGGGTAGGCCTTTCTTTATATCCTTTAGCACTTATCACAGTACCTGGTACATTTGTTGTTATTTAGTCCTTCAGTCATCAGCCTCTTCACGACCTAGAATGGGGTTTTCTTGCCAAAGATACTGGAATGGTTTGCCATTTCCTTCTCCAAACCTAGCATACAGGAGGTGCTTAATAAATATATATTTACTGATCAATTGGCCCGGGAGTACCTGGAACTAAAAGAAACACTGCAATATTTCTTTCTCCCCAGCATTTTTCCCTGACATGAGGAAGAAGGATCAGGACATGGTGACCAAGAATGGGGAAGAGGGCAGCAAAGATTGAATAGAGGTTGGGGTAGCCAGGTAGCACAGCCAAGTAAGAGCACCGGCTCCAGTGTGGGGATGATCTGGAGATCGAATCTGGGCTCAGACACTTAGCATCCACCCAGAAACACCTGGCCGTGTAACCTTGAGCAAGTTACTTAACCCCATTTGCTTTAAAAAAAAAAAAAAAGATTGAATAGAGAGAAAAACCCAGGGTGGGGGCAACTAGATTATCTGTCTACTTGGATTCATATTTGTTCAAAAGAAATGCCCCTCTTATTCTATGGACACGAAATAGTTATTAGCACCCCAGGGCTTTTGATAGTCACATTCCATTCTAGCAATGTATCTAGTTATTAACGACCGGACAGAAATACAGAGTAGAGACTATAGTACATAATAATATACATAAACCTCATAAATGTTTACTGACTATTGGCATAATCAACAATACACAGCAGAACCAAATTCCTGTGTTATTGATGAGGCAGATACTCCAAGAAAATCTCCCAGGAAATGGAGAGGTTTATTTGAAAGACAATAGATAAAAGTGGTAAAAGCCTGAGATTGGAGAGAGCATGTAAGATGTGCCTTTTATATGTATACCTTTCCCCAACAACACTCTCCAAGGGCAAGAACCAAGTCAGTTATTTCTTATTCTGCATGTTGCTTTGCAGTGTCTAAATTGGCATCAGGCCTATGCTCAGCACTCAATAAATAGTGGCTGACTTCTGGAACTGTAGCCAAGGCCCCTTAGCCTGACTCTTTCCCACACACCTGATGATCCCCAAGGGGCCACCTGATGCTTAGGGAGTGACTTCCCTCCCCACCACCCCCAAGACTCAGCTGCAAAAAAGAGCCTTGTTCTCCTTAGGCAAATGCGCTATGCAACACAAGGCTCCCTTGTCCCAGGCTAGGGCATTTCTCAGCTGTGGCTTCCTCAGCTGCACAAATGTTTCCACTCATTTCAATGATATCTGATGTCATCCTTGGGTTCCCTTGGACAAATCCCTGCTTTATCCTCAAACAGATTTGCAGTACCTTCACTGCTTGTCTGGCTAGATACCCCTCAGAGTTTTCTGATTGAGAAGTGTGCTTCTAGTATGACAGGGGCTGTAGTCTTATGTATGCTCTTCCCCTTTTTCCAATCTCTGGACCTGGCTGGTTCTTGGAGAATCAAGAGAGAAAGTGCTGTAGAAGTCTAGCAGGTAGAAACCGAGATGCTGGCTTTCACGTTATCTGTTTTCTAGACTGGGTCCAGCTGGCCCTATTCAGGCAAGACTAGTGTTTAGAAAGTAGCAAAGAGCAAACATTCATAACAGGTATTGGGGCAAAGGTCAGTGACATGTTCTTTTCTAGTCACATAAAGGAACAAAGATCTCAGGTGATATAACTACCTGAGATGATACTCAGCTTCAAAAATCTAGGACCAGTTTTTTGGGAAGTAAAACAGAGGCTACTATAAAAACCTGATCAATGTGTTAAGTGGATTCAGTGAATAAGCTGTATGCTTGTAAATTACCCTTCATTATAGCTTGTGTGCTTAGAGATTCCTTATACTGTAATAAGGTCTCTTTTTACCTTAAATGGTAAACTGAATATATGTGTTATGACAGAGAAACTACAAAGGAGGGAGACTAGAGAAAATTAAAGGAAAAAGGCCACCATACCAAGGTTATAGAATTGAGGTATACACCTAGATCTCACTCTTGGCAGTGAAAGTTAATGGCATCGGATTCTAAGGAGTCTTCTGTTTGAGGACAGCCTGACCAGCACTGTCACAATTGGCCACAGAGATGAGTGTGTGGATAATTCCTTGCTGTACATCTCATTGTTAGGCAAAACACCTCAGAGTTCTCTTTGTCCATACCAGATGGCTTCTTCTCTTATGGGTTGTTCGATATTGACACCTCCCTTAATTTGTCTCTAACTCCTCTACCTGGGTATGTTTATTCGTCATTCATTTATTAAACATCTACTCTGTGTAAGATACAGTGTTAAATACGGGATAACCTTGTCCAGTGCTGAATATGATTTCTGTAAGGAGGCAAAAGTAGCCCTACAGAGCAAGGTCTGTGTCATCTCTCTTCATGTCCCCTACGGAGTAGGCAATAAATGCTAATTGAATGAATGAATCAAGCTAACCAAATGTCAGAGCTATAAAGGACCTTAGAGATTATTGAGTCTGACCCTCACATTAGATAAAGGAGGTTAAAATAGTGGCAGCATGATTCAGTGCATTGAGCATTGGACTAGGAATTCTACCACTAATTTGCAGTGTGACAAATTACTTGCCCAGCTAAATATGGTGGTGGTTGAACTCAAATGATGTAGGCTAATGACTTTGTGCAGCTCTCCCTCACTTAAATCCAATTCACTAGCAGGTAGGACATTACCCTAGTAATATCTTTGGTCCTCTTTGAAAATGAAGGACAGTGCTTACCTGGCCAGGGCCATTAGAGCGACAAGGGGCAGTACCCTTTATCATGAGAAAGTAATAAATTCATTTCTGCTTTCAGGTAAAAAAAAAAAAGGAAAGAAAGAAAATGAAGGACAAACAACAAACCACAGCAACAACAATACTAGTTCTAACATAGTATGTTTCTATGACTAGGAATCTAGAGATCTGGATTTGAGTCCCAGTAACTTTGCTAGTTACTAGTTGTATATCAAACAAGTCATAGGATCTTACTGTGCTGGAAGGCTCATCTAATCCAGGACCTTCTTTTTACAGCTGAGAAAAATGAGGCCCAGAAAAGTTATAACCTATCTAAAATCTTTTTACTTCTCCCTGGCTCAGTTTTTTTCTCTATTAAAAGTGAAGTGTGTGTGTGTGTGTGTGTGTGATAGAAGGGAGGGTGCATGGAGTGAGGTGGCAGTCAGAAGCAAAAGTGAATTCTTGCCTTCATCTCAGAGTGATTCTGAAGTTCAAATAAGATAATATCTATGAAGTACTTTGTAAAATAGAAAAGTACTGCATATGGCAAAGAATTGGAAATCAAGGGGATGTCCATCAATTGGGGAATGGCTGAACAAGCTGTGGTATATGAAGGTAATGTAATACTATTATGCTATAAGAAATAGGAGCAGATGGACTTTGTAATAACTTGAAGAGACACATATAAACTGATGCTGAGCGAGAAGAGCAGAACCAGGAGAAATCTGTACACAATCACAGACACAACATATGTATGACGACTAACTTCAATAGACTGGGCTCCTCTCAGCAATGCAAGGTTATAAGACAACTCCAAAAGACTCATGATTGAAAGAGATATCCACATCCAGAGAAAGAGATGAGGAGTCTGAATACAGATTGAAACAGATTACTTCCTCTGTTTCTTTTTCTTGTTTTGTTTCATTTCCTCTTTCCCACTGATCATTCCATCAGTTATAAACCTTCTTTACAACCTGACTAATGATTAATGTGAAGATATTTGTAGATCCTATATTTGAGTGCATGCCGCCATGGAGAGGGGGGAGGAAAGGGAGAGGTAGAAAACTTGAAACTCAAGGGACTGTGGAACTGAATGTTGTAAACTAAAAGTAAATAAATCAATTTTTTAAAAAGTTCTGCATAAATGTAAAGTGTTACGACAGATAAATTCACTTTGACACTCAGAGAATGTCAGAGCCAGAAGAAAACTCAGTACAACCCATTCATTTTACAGATAAGGAAACTGAGCCCTCCAAGTGATAAATAACTTGCTATTAGTCTCCCAGCTCTACTACACTGAGTAAAACTGAGGTCTCCTGGATCTCAATGCATGACTATGCTATATACATGCATGTATTTTTCTTTGGGTGCCCTGAAAGCTTCACAATTCTAGAGACAAAATCACTCATGTTTGTACTCTCCAGCTCTACCCACCACTATACCAGCACAAGGTCTTGTACAAACTGACACCAGAGAGGGGCAATCAATAAGCATTCATTAAGTACTTACTATATGCCAAACTCTGTGCTAAGTATTTATTGGAGGTGCAAGGAAAGTCATAAAACAGTAGGTAAGTGACAGATTAAAGTCTCCTAGTTTAGGATTCTTTCCACCAAACCACCCTGCCACCTCCTCCTCTCAGAATTCTTCCCTTTACTAAGGAAAGAATCCAGCACAGGAGGAAAGTTTATGAAATTAATCTAGGAGAGATGGCTAAAATGTTGGATGGCATAATCAGGACCTCAAAATATCCCAGCAGGCTATGACATGTTCTGAGATTATTAAAATGAACAAATATAAAGTTTGTGTGAAAACAACAAAGACAAACAGTTGGGGGAAGGATGTTCTGGACTACAGGTTTAAACTGATTGAACACTATGAAATGACAACGAAAGAAGCTAATATTATTACTAGCCTGCTTTGAAATAAGCATAGGATCCAGAAAAGATTCAAGGAGAAGTCTGAACCACAGCATACTGATCTGATCAGATTACATTAGGAATACAGTTTTAAGTTCTGGGTACCACATTATGAACATTGACAAGATGGAGCGTGGTCCTGAAGATGTAGATTGGGGTGGGTGGGGAGACTGAAGATATTTTGAAGAAACTGTGGCCATTGAGTAGAAGGGTTCCCTGTGAATTGAAAATTAACTTGTTCTACTTGGTCCTGAGGGAAAGAAATATGAGTAATGGAAATTGCAAAGGCAGACATTGGTAGAAAATATTAGGGGAAAAAAATTTCTAACTGTTCAGAGCTGCACCAAAGTTAAATGGGTTCCCTCTGGGTGGGTCCCCCTACACTGAAGGTTTTCAAGTAGAGAATAAATATCCTCTTGTTTTCAGAAGCGGTAGAAGGAATTCTTGATCACGGAAAGGTTGGATCACATCCTTAGAGGTCCCTTCTAAAACTCAAATTCTGAGATCCTGTGTTTCTGGAGTAGGAAACAGAAGAGATGCTTTCCCTCCCTCCCCCTCCAAAAAAAAAGAGGTGGGGGATTAAATACAAAATGGAGACCTAGGACTGAGCTTCGTTTAGGTGGGTCTATGGGATTCTCTGGGTAGGGGACAATAGATCCTTCGTCCAGTCCCTTTCTTCCCTCTTTAACTTCACCCACCACCGCCCCTATATCCGGATGGAATCAGAGGGTTGTCTGCACCTGCGGGAAGGAGGAGCTTGGGACTCAGCATCTGCCTCTCGGCATTTCCACTCCGTTTCTCTTTTGGCTGGAAAATCAAACCGGTTCAGTCTGAATCCTAGCCAATCCAGGAAGGGATGGTGCCCCTTCTGGCCAATGACTGTTGAAAGTGCTAATGAGCTGGTGACGCAAGCGAGGAAGTCTCCCGTTCAAAAAGAAGAAACTATTGTAAGCTCCTTTCCCCCGGTTGTCTCGCTCCCTCCCCTCCCTCCCTTCCTTCCCCTCTCCCCCCATCCTTTCGCTCTTCTTTCCCGGGGTTTTGAAACGCTGTGGATTGTTCGGAACTTGGGGACCTTACTGCTGACCCATGGCTGTGATCGCTTCTGAGCGTGGCCGGGCACTGCCCACAGCCCCAGAGCAGGAGTTCAGCACAGAGGGGCTACCCCGGGCCTTCCTGCAGAGCCTGCGTACCCTCTTCGACATCCTGGACGATCGACGGCGGGGCTACGTTCACCTCCTGGAGATTGAGTCCCGGTGGCAAGGCGCGGACACTAGAGAGCTTCCAAGGGGTGTGCTGGAGGGTCTGAGGAAGGTTGCCCCAGCCAGCGGGTACCTGACCTTCGAGAGGTTTGTAGTGGGACTGAGGACTTCGCTGTTGAGTGCTGAGAATGGGACCCCTCATTCCAGAGCCCCACAGGGGTCACGGAGCCAAGCGTCCCAAGCCAAGCTACTTCCCACGGGTCCCGGGATTTGCAAGGCTAGTTCGGGCCAGGGCCGGGGCAAACTGGCCCATGAGAAGCACCACCAGCGGCTCATCTTCGCACCCGCAGACGAGCCCCGGACGCTGCTGGAGAAGAAACCTTTGTCCTTGGGAGTTCGTTATCCCCACGCGGGATGGAGCTGTTCCTCCCGGAGCCTGGAGAAGCTCTCCAGCCCTCAGGAAGCTGGGTGTTACCCTGGGGATTTGGAGCGACCCAAGAGCCAGGCTCCTCAGAGCCCTGGAGGACTGGTCCTGGAGCGAAGTCTGAGTGGAGATGCAGGTGAGGACTGAAGGGGTTTTGAGATGGGGCGGGGGGGAGAGGGAGGAAACTTTGGGGACCCAAAACTGATGGGAGAAGGAGTATTTCAGAGAGTCTATAGAGAATTTGTTTCTTCCCTCCTATCATTCTATCCCTTATTCCTCCCACCCCAGCAGCATTGCTGACTGTGGTCTGTTTTGGGGACCCTGACCTCCCTTCTCTTCTCTATCTGTACTCAGCCCCTTTTCCTGCCAGTCTGCATATTCTTCCTCCTTCTCAGCCCTTACCATGCATGAGGCTCTTGTCTGTGGTGCCAGGAGTCAGACTGAGTTATACCAGCCAGAGGAGGACCTTGTTAGGACTCCAGGAATAGGGGGTAGAGGGCTAGGGGAGTCACCCATTGGGATAGGCTGGCTTGTTCCCAGACCATTCTTTTCCAAGGTCCTCCCTGCCCTGGAGTCAGACTCACTTTGCCTAGGGCCTTAGTTTCCATGGGGGTTCTTGTGGAAAATTACTCACTACCTGGGCAACCCCAGGAGTTGAGGGACTCCAGCAGGGAAATGACCTTCATGTTCTTAACCCACTTAGAAATAAGCCTACCTTTTACTCCTCCCACTACTCAGAATGAGGTTGCACATCCTAAGAGTGTTCCTGGGGGCATTTTTCCTAAATGCTGATGAAGAATTCTTTTTGAGGGATTATGCAGACACAAGTCCAAGCCTGAGTAGGAATGATTCTCCTTTGCTACATAAACAGCTACATAAACATAAAAGGGCTAAACAAGGGACTTCAAGGGCCCCAAAGTGAATTTTTGGTCTAATGTAGACCTGCCCTTGGAGAGAAGACCCAGGTTATAATAATTAAAGTGATTATGTTTTGCATTTATTAAGTATTTAAATTCCATTATCTCATTTTATCTCCATAACATCCGTGGGAGGTAGGTAAAACAGGAACTATTTACCCCATTTTTCTAGATAAAGACAATTGAGGCACAGAAAAATCTTGCCCCAAGGTCGTATAGGAATCCTGCCAGTGTCAGGATTAGAACATAGGTCTTGGAGTTCCTATATTCAGGATTTGGGGGAAAAATAAAAAGAACTGACATTTTCTTGAAGGGAAAGTTAGGTTCTTAATAAATGCAAACCTTCTGCTCCCAGCCAAAGAACTGTGGACTTGTTGAGTTTAGAAGCTCATCTCCAGCATTCAGGCTTGGGTTTGGGGGTGGGGATAGGGAAGAAAGACAGACTTCCTGGGTCATTGGCAAAGACTGGAGGGAACTGAATGCCCAGCACTGTCCATTCCCACAGAACCCTCCTTAGGGAACAAGTATCTGAATTATAGGTTAAGACATGGGCTGGGCTCCGAGATCGGCTGATGGTCTTCCTGAAAGCCAACCTCTTTGGCCCATTCAGCCTACACACGTGCCCAGGCCAGGTGCAGAGTTTCCATTCAGCAGAGTGCTTCCGATCCCTGCTACACTCCCAACCTGTGTCATGGGGGAAGGAAGGTAGAAGAAGAGAAAGGTTAGTGAGAAGAACAAGGGCTCTGAGCCTCCAGGAATATTAGTTGAGAGTTTAATAGGTCTCTACGTATAGGATGGAGATAGGAGGATGGGGGAAGGTGGCTAGAGGTTAAGAACATAGGAGAGGGAGAAGGCTGCCTTTTTTCCTCCCCATATCACTCTTGTCTGTCTGTCCATTCATCACCAGCAGTCATGTGGCTCAAAGCCCCTTTGGGAATCGTGGTAACCATACCAGCTGCTGGTGCCATGCATCGATCAGATTCAGTCTTCCATGTATACCCTATTTATTGCCAGGGGCTTTGTGCTCCTCTGCCCAGATGTCCACTGTCCAAGAGTGGCACCTGGGGAGCAGGTCTCCTCTAGGGAGCAGAAAGTCTACTGTTGATATCCTTCTGGTGAACTGATTTCCTGGGCTAAGCAACTTGTGCTGGTGCCAGTAGGATAGCATGTTGAGGCAAGAAGCATAAGGCCTAACTCAGAGTTGCTTTGCCTGGTAAAGGATGAGGAGGAATAGATCTGGAACATGGGATGTCTTAGGCAGCCCTTCCAGGCTCCAATATTCCAGGCCTGGAACCACTGAAATGTCCACTGTGAAAAGGACCTTCTCTCCCCATCCCCCTTTCCATATTTACTCTACTCTTCCCCATTTCTGTTTCCCTCATTATTTGGACCCTTGAGGTCCATAACTGCCCTGCTGGGCCTTTTATGCTGAAAAGTCTGCAGTTGCCATACCTTTACAATCCAGGAGGCCCATGTCACTATTGTTTGCCCTGAGTTTGAGGTTCCTCTCAACTGGTAGAGCTAGGGCCTTCTGCTTCCCTCCCCCCTCCCCCATTAAAAGCTGGCCTGTTCCCCAGAAGTGAAGAGGATTTGGACCCCAGGATCATAAAATCATAAATTTAGAAGTGGAAGAAACTTTGGAAGCCATTGAGTCCAACTCCCTTATTCTACAGATGAAGAAACTGAGAGGCACAAAGAAGTTAAGTGATTTGCTCAGGGTCACACAACTAGTGAGTATCTCAAGGAAGATTTAAACCTCAGGTCTTCCTGACTTCACCTAACTAAAGCCTTGGTCATCTGTCACTAGAGTCCCATAGAGTACATTATGAATTAGACCTCTCTTTGCACAGTCTGTGTCTTCCTGAAATGTTGGGTGCCGGATATCTAATCCGTAGGCCACTAATAAAATCTCAAAGAGTTTGAGGATATCCCTCACTTTTCTGGTAGTATCAGGAAGGCTGGCCATAACTTCCCCCAAACTACCCCTCAGTGCCTCTCTCAGAAACAGGATCTTGGCCTACTTAGAGGAGTCATAAGAGTGAATATAACAAACCATTTTCCATGAAATGAGAGGAAATCTCGTAGACATAGGGAAAGATTTCTCCATTTGGGAGAAAGCCTTAGTGAGACTTTACCCCTTCTTTTAAGACTTCCTTCGAGTCCCAGGTCCACATTGTTTCACTCCTTATATTTGTATCCCCAGCACCTGACACAGAGTAGGTGCTTAATTAACATTTGTTGATTACCTTCATACCTGCTTTTTTCAGTACCCTTTAGGGTAGAAGTTCTTAACCCAAGATCCCTAAATTTTTATTTTTTAAAAATGTATTTTGGTAACTATATCTCAAAAGACTTGGTTTCCTTTGTATTCCTACGCATTTTATGTACTTAAAACATTCTGAGAGGAGTCTCTAGGCTACATTAGATTGTCAAAGGGGTCCATGATCCACAAAAGACTTTAAAAACTCCTATGCTAGGGGCCTCCACTGCCAGCAAAGAACCTATGATGAAGGATTCTTTAAGGACCCCACCCCTAAGCCCATCAGATATCAGTAATCCTTTCCTGTCTGAAAGGTGGACTGACTACTTGGGACTCCAGCCCTAGGTAACTGAGTGATAACCTTCTCTGATCCTACTGGGGAATGCAAAGTTGGAAGGAGGTCAGGGGAAAGCATATCAATCCATTATTCAACAAGTCCTTTCTGAGGTCCTCTGTATAAGGTTATGGGGGAGAAAAGAAAAAAAGATATAAATGCAGCTTCTGTTCATGTTTGGTTGGGGAGATGAGACTCAGACACATGAAAAGTTAGACATGATGATGGTGGTGATATGTTATCCCAATCTTAAGTGTTCTAGAAGTTCTAAGCAAGGAAAACCTCTTTTATCTAGAGCAGTCAAGGTAAGCTTCATGGATTAACTGAGCTTTAAACAATGAGTAGAATCTGTATGTGGAGAGGAAAGGATATGCTAATTTGGGGAAATGGGGTGAGCAAAGGTACAAAGACTGAATGAGAGTGGATGTGTAAAGAGTCAATGAAGACACTAAACTGAGGGAGTAGAGGGTGGGTCTAGGGAAGCCTAAGGAGACAGTCCTGGGGCACTAGGTTGGTGCTGGTAGAAGGATAAAGTATCCGAAGTAAAACCTTCAAGTAGGAAAAGCAGCCAAATCTATATCAAGCAGATGTAGAAATATCTATTTCTTTTATTCATCTGACTCTGAGTCAGGGCCTGCTGGTGGGAAAAAGAGGAAGGAGGGAGTGAGGCCTAGAAAGCCTGGAGATTGAGATCAAGGGAAATAAATTTATATGACAAGAAAAACCAGGGGGGAGAAAGCCTACCTGGAAGATGAGGTAGAAAGAACTTCTAGAATGAAATATGTAAATTTGACCAGGGTTCACAGGGAGGAAATGGAAATTCCCTGTATAAGGAACCAAAAAGGTTGGGTTACCTTTCCCAGCTCCCAGGGAGGACAACCTTTTCTCCAAATTTCTTCTTTGCCAGGAGGGCGGGGGACAACATGCCTCACCCATGTGCTCTCTGCTGGGACTCGTTTTCACAACCCAGATGGTGTGAAGCAGGCCTGGGGAAGGGGGGGCGGGGAACCAGGTCCAGCCAGAACCAAGTGTGGGCGTGATTAGCTGTTGTTAGCTAGCCTTATGGAGGCCAGACTGAGAACTGGTTTCAGAAAAAGCCAGGCAACCACCCACATTTCTCTCCCTTGCAGGCACTGATGTCTGGACTGTGGGACGATGCCATAGTGAAAACTGTACAGCAGGCGGGTCTGGGAGGCATCCAAGAGGCCGGGGAGAGCAGCGGCGGCATACTATCACCAACGGAGTAGATTATGACATGGTAAGATGCGCCTATCCTATGGTACCCCCACTTTATGGTAGATAAAAAGGAACAGACAGACAGACCAGGGAGTGCTACCAGAAGTGCTGACCCCTGTTACTCCCTGGACAAGGAGGTAGGGCATCAGTGTGGGGAGAATGAATAAATGAAAAAAAATTTATTTTTTACAAAATGTATTTCATAGGGTGGCTAGCTGGCACAGTAAGTAGAACACCAGACCTGAAGTCAGGAGGACCTGAGTTCAAATACAGCCTCAGACACATAACACTTACTAGCCATGTGACCTTGGACAAGTCACTTAACCCCAATTGCCCTGCCCTCCCCCCTCCAAAAAATATTTATTTCATTAAATATTTTCCAATTACATATAAAAAAAAATTTTAGCATTTATTTTAGAAAATTTTAAGTTCCAAATTCTCTCCCTCTTTTCTGTCTTCCGCCATTCACCAAGGAGGCAAGCAATATGATATCAATTATAATGTGAAGTCATACAAAACATGCATGTTAGCCATGTTGCAAGAAGGCATTTCTTAATCACCTACTAAGTACTCTGTGATAGGTAAATCCCTGCATTCAAGGACTTTGCATTCTTTTTTTTTGTTAGTTTATTTATTTTTAGTTTTCAACATTCACTTCTATAAGTTTAAAATTTTCTCTCCCTCCCCAAGATGGTTATGCAATCTGATATAGGCTCTACATATACATACATTCCTATTAAATATATTTTCACATTAGTCATATTGTATAGAATGATAACAAATAGGAGAAACCATGAGAAAGAAAAAAACAAAACCAAAAAGAAAATAGTCTGCTTCACTCTGCATTCAGACTCCATAGTTCTTTCTCTGAATGTGGATGACATTTTCTATCATGAGTCCTTTGGAGTTGTCTTAGGTCCACATTGCTGAGAAGGGTTAAGTCTATCAATATCAGTCATTACACACTGTGGCTGTTACTGTGTACAATGTTCTCCTGGTTCTGCTCACTTCACTCAGTGTCAGTTCAATATGTCTTTCCAGGTTTTTCTGAAGTTTTACTGTTCATCATTTCTTATAGAACAATAGTATTCCATTACATTCATATACTACAACTTGTTCAGCCATTTCCCAATTGATGGGTATCCCCTTAATTTCCAGTTCTTGACCACCACAAAAAGAGCTATTATAAATATTTTTTTTACACATTGGTCCTTTTCCCATTTTTATCATCTCCTTGGGATATAGGCCTAGAAGTAGTATTGCTGGGTCAAAGGGTATGCACATTTTTATAGCCCTTTGGGCATAGTTCCAAATTGCTTCCAGAATGGTTAAATAAGCTCACAGCTCCACCAGCAATGAATCAGTGTTCCAGACTTTGAATTCTTTTAAAGGGATACAATACATTTAGGGGAGTGGGCCTCAGAAAGGAGCTTAGTCTGAAGAGTTCTGGGGGTTGTGATTGGAGTTATAGGGCAGTTGATTACTCTCTTTCCAAGAATAATGGTAATATTGGTTTGATTCTTGTTCTCAGAGCAAGGGCAAGAGGCAGAAGGGGGAGAGAGTAATGTCTTTCCCAGGCCTCCATCTCTGGGGTGGCTCCAGGACTATTCCAGGTATGGTGAGTCTAGACTGGAAGCCTTTTTGAGGACACTTTATCTCTTTGGAGATTCATTCCTCCAAGGACATCAGGGGTGAGAAGAATCCTCCTTCTGCCTTCCAGGAACTTGGACATGATAGGGAAGAGCCTGGGAAACTGGTGCCATCTGGAGAAGGCATGAAGTTTGAGGGATGTAGAGGCCTTCCATCCAATGGGTGGATGGGTTTGCCTTTACATGGTAGACATATATGCTTCTCTCTTGGTATGTGTTGCAGTTGAAGCAGATGAAGGAGCTAGAACAGGAGAAGGATGCCCTCCTGCAGGGGCTGGAGATGATGGACCGGGGAAGGGACTGGTACCATCAACAACTACAGTGGGTCCAGGAGCAACAGCGCCATCTGACTAAGAATAAGAAGAGCACAGTGAGTCTTCCTCTATGCCTGTCTCCCAGATAGTAGCACCAGTCCCTGCCCTTGGCAGGATCCTCCCTCTGCCTCAGAAGCTGGTATGACCTCTGACCCTAACTCCTTGCAGGATTTTGGGAATGAGGGGAGCCCCAGCCCACTGGGTCAGCTCTTGCCCAAGCTGCAGGAAGTTATTCGGTGCCTAGGGGAGCTCTTAGCTGCTGCCTGTGCTGGAAGGGTGAGTGTTCCCTCCCTGACCCCCTTCCTCAAGATTGTTAGACGCCTTTCCCAAGGATCTTCAATTCTAGGCCCACTGAGTACCCAACCCTGATTCCTACCAGAGGCAAACTGAGATCACAGAACAATAGAATTATGAGATATCTGAGTTGAAAGGGACCTTTGAGGTCATTGAGTCTGGTCCTCTCATTTTCCAAATGGGAAAACTGAGGATCACAAAAGGGAAATAATTTGCTCAATGTCACTCAGGTAGACTGAAACACAGGTCTTCTGTCTTCTAATCTAGTACCATTTTTGCTATACAATGTTGCCTCTCAGGGTCATAGTGTACCTACCCACTTCAAATCAGACTTGGGGTGACATTCCCTGCAGGGAAGACAATGAGATTCTCCAGGACTTCTGTACTGGGTCTGTCCTCAGTCTCTGAACTCTTAACCTCTTTCCTCATGTCCTTCTCTTGCAGGTCCAGGCAGTCCCCAGTCCTGTCTCTGCCACCCCCACAATATCCCCTCTTTCTGGGAGACATCAACAGACCATACTCATGCTGAAGGAACAAAACCGTCTCCTAACAAAGGTGGGGATCAGAGGTGAAGTGAAGGACGTAAAAGGGTGTGATGGGGTTAAGGGAGAAAAAGAGGACACTGGGAAATGGGGAGAGGAGCCCAGGAAGTTGTTGATTCCGGTGGCTTCCTCCTTAGGAGGTGACAGATAAGAGTGAGCGGATCACACAACTAGAGCAAGAGAAGTCGGCCCTCATCAAGCAGCTGTTTGAGGTTCGAGCTCGAAGCCATCAGGAAACCAGCCAGCTGGACTCCACCTTCATTTAACGTCCATGACCAGAATGCAGACACCACGGACAGACCTTGCCCTTGTGGTGGGCGCAGAGTCTTTTCACAGCCCCTGCCCTAGCATAGGCACACATTCTGAGCATCCTCTACCTTGGAATGGACCGAGATTCATCAGACTGCCTCTGCCATAAGCAGAAACTCCAGAGAGCCTCTGCCACTGGCAGGTGTCTGGCGGTGTCAAGGATACTGCCTTTCTCTGAACACTGAACATCCAGCCATGACCAGGGCAGGAGAACCTCCCTGTCTAGGTTCTGGGGAAAAATATCTATTAGGACAACTTTCATAACCATCTCTGGCAAGAAGGAAGCTTCCCCCAGCCATTCCCTCATGTCCCTCTCTCCACTGGCCCCTTCCTCCTTTGGTGAGCAAAGCCTTAAGTTGAAATCATGTCCCTCCTCGCTACATGTGTGACCTAGACCAAATCACTTCACTTTCCTGGGTTTCAGATTCCTTCTTTGTAAAATGAGGGGGCTGGAGTGGATAGACTCATAAGGCCCTTTCCAGCCCTCATTATACAAGAACCTGAACTGGGTTGTTTTCTCAGTGCCCCCCACCAATCCTGGTTTGTTCTCCTCAAGGTAGGGGCTGGTTCTCAAAAGAACATGAACTGTTGGAGTGGCCTTGAGATGGGGATGTCCCTTTCTCAGGGCTGGAGTCTCTGGGTTTGGTATATTGCACCCTTACCCCCAATAGCTATTGCTAGAGCAGTAGCTGAGGGGTTGATGATGAGCTGGAGAGGCCATCCTCATTAGGGAATGGGGTATTGGCAAAACTCACCCTCTCCCCCGTCACCCTCAAAGTGTTTACAGAGAAAGTTCTGGGGCATTTAGGTAAGAATGGATTTTTTTATGGTTGTTGCCCCATCCCTAGCAATGTGGACAGCTGCTATCTGTCTGTAGTAAAATTACACATCAGCCCAGATGTCTTCACTCTCTCCTCAGCTACTTTCACTTCTGAGCACTGAATCCTGAGAGGAAGGGATGTCGTTGAGGAAACAGCAGGGGGAGTTGGGGTATGGGTTGTACCTTAGAGATGTTTAAGGAGGTAATTTCCCACTGTGCCCCTAGAGGGCAAAATAGTTAGACCAAAGTCCCCAACAGTCAGTCAGCAGGTAGTGGCACAGTGGATAAAATGCCAGGCCTCGAGTCAGGAAGACCTGAATTCAGATGTGGCTTCTGACATTTAGTAGCTATATGACCCTGGGCAAGTCACTTAATCCTGTTTACCTCAGTTTCCTCATCCCTAAAATGAGTTGGAGAAGGAAATGGCAAACCACTCCAGTATCTTTGCCAAGAAAACCCCCAAAAGGGCTCATAAAGAGTCAGTTATCAAACAAATAATCTAGGCAGTGTATCAAACCCAGGGGGCACAAAGTGAAGCAACAGAGAGCCCTTACTCTCAGTCTCAAGGAGCATACCTCTAAAGGGGAAGACACAAACAAGATATGCACAGGATAAATTGAAGATAGGCCACAGAGAGGAAAGGCCTTAAGGAGGGCTGGGTAAGGCTTCCTGTAGAAGGTGGGATTGTAGCTAGGACTTAAAGCCTCTGGGTAGAAAACAAGGAAGAGCTCGGCCCCCTCCCAAGACTGGGCTAAGAGACCTCAACTTGTGGGTGTGAGGGCAGCTAGGCTTGGGTCTTACAGGAGGTAGCTCTTGTGTCTGGGCTGTTGTAACCAACTTCCTTCTAATCCCATTTCCCTTCTAGTCAAGACTACCTCTTCCTTTGCCCCCCTTCCCTCATTTTCATCTAGTTCTCTCTCCCAGATGCCCTCTAGAAAGAGAGGCCCTGCCCCTCCTCAACCTTCCCTCCTTGTTTTCAAGGTCTTGGAGTCTGTTGCCAGGAAACAAATGGGCCTCTGAGTAGCTAAATGCAAACAAATGTCATTCAGAAACAACTCTGGTAGGGGCTTAGCACATTCACCCTCAAGAAACTAGTGCTCTTACTTTATAGGGGCAGTGCTCTCTTTGGACTGAAGGATAAGACCATAAGAGCTCACATTTCACTAGCACTTTGCTGAGAACAGCCCTGGGAGGTAGGTTGTGCAAGTATTTTTATCCTCCTTTGGCAGATGAGGAAATTTAGACTTTATAAATTGAGATACAAAGTGACTTGCCTATAAACACATGGCTAATAAGTATCTCTGCCTCTAAGTATTCATTCAGACCCAGAATGGGAGACCTGTGGGGGTTCAGGTCTTGAGTATTTGAGTTTGTCCCTGTCCTTCCCCAGCGTAGGAGTGAGCCATTTTCCCTGAGGGCCTTTGATATTCCCCACCCCCAGGAAACCCAACACAGGTCTCCAACCTAAAAGGCAGTGGTAAAAGGGATCAGTGCCTTGTGGGATTACAGGAACCTCCAGGTCTGAAGTCTGAGATAAAGATGGGTAGCTATTAGAAACAGCAGTATTATTTATGGGTTAGGAAATACACTGGAAATTTACTCTTTTCCTGGGGGAACATCTCCCTTCCCCACCTCTCCTCATGTAGGTAGAGAATAGACAAAAGAGGCATGAAAGGTTTGAGCACTATCCTGAGCTCAGTCCTTGCTTCCTGTAGATACCATCCTGCCTGTGCCCTTTGGAATCGGAAGAGATGGGTTTTACTCCCAACTGTGCTATGTATTAACTGTGTAACCTTGGACACAGCCTCTCTGGGACTTTGTTAAATGGGGGGGGGGGGAGGAAGGGGAGGACTTAACCTCTATGATTCTATGATCTTAGGAATTGGTTGGCAGTGCACCCAAGGATTTAGGTTAAAACCAAACCAAGGTGTCTAGCTGTGCCCTGTGCTAGGTTTCCAACCAGACACTATCCTACCTTGGGACAAAAAGCAGGGGTCAGAGAAGGTATTTTCTCCAGCTTTTTTTCACTAACCAAGGAAGGGATAAAACCCCAGGCCAGCCCTTACCCCCAGGAAACAGAAGAGCAAGATGAAACATCTTGTACATGTACAGGGAGGGAAAGGACTGTGGGAGCAGCAGAGAGGGACAGCCAGAACCCATCTCCAGAATTAATCTGAGCTCTTGTTCACACAGGTTGGACAGGTTTGGTGCCTACTGCTTTTCAGAGATTCCCCAGCCAACACAGGATTTGAAGATAGAGGGTAGGGACAGTGCTAATGACTCCTTGTTTTCACTTTCTGATTCAGTGACTATGGTAGCTGGTTAATACTCAGAAAGTCATGTGTTGATTGACTTTATACAGCAGTTAACTTTCCTGTCACCCCAGGTAACAGACTCGTCTGGCTCCCTCACTTGGGCCACAAGCTGAACATATTTTTTTATTACAGAGAGGAACAAGTGAAAGTATAAATGTCTCAGTGTTGCTCTTCCCTGTCACCAAGGACACAGTTCAGAATCCATATCAACCCAGAGTGGGTCAAGAATATTAATGTCAGGGCAGCTAGGTGGCACAGTGAATAGAGCACTGGCTCTGGAGTCAGGAGGACCTGAGTTCAAATCCAGCCTCAGACACTTGACATACTTACTAGCTGTGGGACCTTGGGCAAGTCACAACACCAATTGCCTTGCCTTCCCCCCTCCAAAAACATAACAAAAAAGAATATCATTAATAAGTCAAACTTAGAGCTAGCAGAGGATAGATTGAGACCAGGGTTAAGGAGGAGGTCAGAAGAGGAGTCAAAGCAATAAATATTAAGTGCCTGTTATTATTGTTAATTGTTTTAGTTGTGTTAGACTCTTCTGTAACTCTATTTGGGGTTTTCTTGGCAAAGATATTGGAGCAGTTTACCATTTCCTTCTTTAGCTCATTTTACAGATGAGGCACTAAGGCAAACAGGGTTAAATAACTTGCCCAGGGTCACACAGCTAGTAAGTATCTGAGTTTGGATTTGAACTGAGGTCTTCCTGACTCCAGAGCAAGGCTCAGCTTCCCTATTAACTGGGGACACAGAGAAAAATGAAACAAACTCTGCTTTTGAGGAGCTTGCCTTCCATTAGGGGAAACAATATACAAATAAATGATAATTTTAGTGAATAGGCACTAGTGGTTAGGTCCTGGGTGGGTGGGAAATCAGGAAAGATCTCATGTAAGAAATGAACGGAGGGGCGGCTAGGCGGTGCAGTGAGTAAAGCACCAGCGGAGTCAGGAGTACCTGAGTTTGGATCTGGCCTCAGATACTTAATACAAAAATACTAGCCCTGTGACCTTGGGCATATTACTTAACCCCAACTGCTCTCCAAAAAGGCAAAAAAAAAAAATGAACAAAGCTTTTAAGGAAGCTATAGATTTTGATAGAAATTAAGAGGGGATGTATTCCATGCCTGTGCAAAGGTGCAGAGATGGGAGATGAAATGTGTATAAGGAACAAAGAAATTCTTTGAATGAATCTTAAGAGTATTTGGAGGGGGGGGATGTAATATGTAATGAGTCTGGAAATGTAGATTGGAGTAAGGATATGAAGGATTTTAAATGAAATTCATATTTGATTCCAGGGGCAATAGGGAGCCATTGGAGCTGATTGACACAATCAGACCTGTGCTTTTGGAATATCACTTTGGCAGTTCTGTAGAGGGTCCAAGAAAGTCAAGAATCAAGAAAGATGTCCATGGGGCCCTGGACCAGACTTCCTTTAATATCTTCTTTTGTATTAGTCCTAAGCAAGGTAATGGGTTGTGAAGTTCACAGGGTTCACCATAAAACAGGGGAATGGGCCTAGGAACTGATGACCATACCACCAATCCCTTCTGAGCTAATCCACTTAGAGAAACTTCAAGGCTAGCTTCACCCCTCACATATGGTCAGCAAGCACCTTGGAAACTCCCTTAGCACAAATCTTAATGGCAGGAGTGGATGACTGCCTTTCATACTAAGTCCCGTCCTGCCAACTCTGGACCTGGCATCCCCAAGGGAATGAGAGAAAGGGTTATTGTGGTCTTTGGACGCAAGTACTGTCTCATCTGTTTTAGGGAAATAGAGGGGGCAGAAGGGTGGGAGGGGTACCAGCCAGGGCACAGAGAATTTGGTTTGCCTTTTAACCAGCCTGGAAGAATTTCTTTCTGTTTTTCATCTAGATAGGGCTCTCATGAAACGACTTCTCTTATTCTGAATACCTTAAGTTCCCCAAGGGCCTGACCTAGAGACCAAGGGCTCTTTTCCCCCATGTAATTTGTTTCTGACTGAGAGAACCTCTAGTATTTTCCCCAGTCTGCCCCCTCGCATCAGGAGCCACATCTTTAAAATGAATGATTTGTGCAGAATGAGAAAGAGATGTTGGAATAACATTATGCATCAGGTAATTTAGAAAGTCAGGAGTTGCAATCATGCTATCAAACAAAACAAAAATGAAAATTCACACCATTAATAGATACAAATGAGGAAATTATATTATGCTTAAAGGAACCACATACACAATAAATCAATGTCAATTCTAAACGTATGTACCAAATGGCACAGCATTTAAATATATGAGAAAAATAAACTGAATGTGGTCCTCTGGTAATTTAGGTTCAAAAATGAAAGAAAATGAGACACTTATATCATCTAACAGTTAACAAAAGGAGATTTGCTTAACCAAACCAGAAGGATATCCAAGAAGGATAGGCATTGAAGATACCTTGACTTGATTCAGTTGAACAAAGCTCCTTTACCTGAGTTGCCTAGCATTTTCCAGAGAGTTCTTCTAGAACTCTTTGTGGATATTTTGTACTCAGCCTGAGTCAACAGCCTGAGCCTTGAGGCAACCAAATCTCAAGGATGGTCTCAATACCTTTTGAGGAAAATTTGGCTTAATTTGCATATGGACTTGGGGTAAGATATTGCCTTCACCACAAGAACAAAATCACAAAAATTACAGGAGACATAGATAAATTGGAAGACAAAAAAAAAGACTAGAATTGATAAAAACAAAAGTAAAAGCTGGTTATTTTGAAAATATTTTAGCTAATCTAACAGAAAAATAAGAATTACCAGAACCATTATTTTTAATTCATTATTAAGAATGATTTAAAGTCATATGCCAATAAAACTGAAAATATAAATGATACAGAACAGAGGCTCTTAACCTTTTTTTTGTTTCATAGACCCCTCTGGAAATCTGATGAAGGCTATGGAGTACATTTCAGAATAATTTTTATATGCATAAAAAAGGTTTACAATGGAAACCAGTTATATTGAAATATAGTCATTGATTTGAAAAAAAAAAAAGGTAATGGACCCCAGGTGAAGAATGCTTCATAGAAAGGATTATCTCAAAAATATAAAATAACAAAAATTTTAAAATGAGGTTGGAGAAGCATCTTAGTTCAGTGGAAAGAGTGCTGGGTTTGGAGTCAAATAGCCTAGGTTCAAATTCTGATACTTCTACTTGGTAGCTATGTGACCTCTGGGCCTCTGTCTGCTGTTCCCCAATAAGACGATTGGAGTAGGTCATTTCTAAGGTTTCTGCCAGCTCTAAAACCCCATACTCTGATTACCCCCTCTGTCCTGGTCCTTGCCTCTCCTAGTTGCAGCAAAGGAAAAGAGACCTACTAAATCAACCCTAATGAAGTCTGGGAATGGGGATCACGGAGAGGCAATGTAACCATGCGACTTATCCTTTATAGAGCAAAGGAGATGCCCGCCTAGACAATTTTACCATCAACTTTCATTATAAGATGAAACATTTATTGCTACAGAAGGAAACCAATTAAAGATTGAATTGAAAACATTTGGTGGGGAAACAGTTAATATGGTGGCTGGGCATTACAGCAGAGCAGTCTGGATGTCCTGTCCAGTATTTGTAATCCCCATAAGAGATGTTCACTTTTTTTTCTCCTGTTTTCCATTTTTCCCAGTTCTGAGATCTTTCTTTTGTCATCCCCACTCTACCATTTCCTCTTCCTGTTGTCCCACATTGCACTCCCTCCCTCTTTCAGTCCCACTCCCTCCCACCCACCAAAGCCTAGGAATTTTTTTCTCCAGCTTTGGAATCATCCCTTTGAATTGTTACCTGGGGCATCCAGAATAGGACTGCAATACAACTCCTAGCCAGTAGAAGGTACACTGTACTCATCCTGGGTAATGCCTTAGGTTTAAGCCTTTAAATGAATTAGTTTCTGTCTTGAATTCTATGTATTGGGTTTACTCAAAATCCAGAAGAGGCAGGGTTGGGGCTTGAAGGGTTGAATGTGAGGTAATCCGCAAGGAATCCATCAGTTCATTGTCTGAGGATGGATAGCAGTTTTATCATAAGTCCTTCTGAGTTGTCTTGGATCATTGTGTCACTGAGAATAGCTAAGTCATTCACAGCTGCTGTTACTTTGCAGACAGTACATTTCACTTTGCATCATCTCATTTAAGTTCAGGTCTTTCTGAGGGCATCTTGCTCATCATTTCTTAGAGCTCAATAGTATTCCATCACAATCACATGCCACAATTTGTTCAGTCATTCCCTAGTTGATGGTCATCCCTTCAGTTGTTTTTCAGTGATATATTTCACATTGTCTTCTATTTTTTCACTCTTTTGGTTTTGTTTTATTGCTTCTTGATTTCTCATAAAGTCATTAGCTTCCATTTGCTCAAATCTAATTTTTAAGGATTTATTTTCTACAGTGAGCTTTTGTACCTCCTTTTCCATTTGGCCAATTCTACTTTATTTTTGGAGGGGGGAAGGTAGGGCAATTGGGGTTAAGTGATTTGCCCAAGGTCACATGGCTAGTTTTTGTGTTAAGTGTCTGAGGCTGGATTTGAACTCAGGTCCTCCTGACTCCAGGGCCTGTGCTCTATTCACTGCACCACCTCACCTATCCCAATTCTACTTTTAAAGGCATTTTTTCTTCAGTGAATTTTTGTGCCTCTTTTCCCATTTGGCCAATTTTGCTTTTCAAAGTATTCTTCTCCTCCCTGATTTTTTGAACCTCTTTTGCCATTTTTGGCCTGTTCTGTTTTTTAAGGTGTTATTTTCTTCACTATTTGTGTGTGTGTGTGGGTGTATGTCTCCTTCACCAAGCTGTTGACGCTTTTTTCATGCTTTTCTTGCATCATTCTCATTTCTCTTCCCAATTTTTCTTCTGCCTCTCTTACTTGATTTTTAAAATCCTTTTTGTGCTCTTCCATGGCCTAAGACCAATTCATATTTTTCTTGTAGGCTTTGAATGTTGGAGCTTTGACTTTGTTGTCTTCTTCTGCATATGCATTTTGATTTTCCTTTTCACCATAGTAACCTTCTGTGGTCAGAATTTTTTTCTGTTGTTTGCTAATTTTGCCAGTCTATTTCTTGACTTTTAACTCTTTGTTAAAGTGGGGTTCTGCTTCCATGGTGGAGGGGGCACTGTCCCAGGTTTCAAGGATTTTTGCAGCTGTTTTCAAAGATACTTCTAGGAACCTATAAGTTTTGAGTTCTTTCAAGGTGGTATGATCTAAGGAGAGGTGCTTATTACTCTCCTGGTCTGTGAGTGACCACAAGCACTCTCTTCTGCCCTGGAACTGTGATGAGGGTCCCTGCTCCACTGTGACTGCAAGCTCTGGTGTGCTAGTGATCCTCCTCATCCTGGGACTGCCACTCAGGACTGCTACCCGGATCTGAGTATGAGCAAAGCAATGGAGCTCTGTCCCCAGTGCTATGAAAGAGACCGCTGTAATCTCCTTCCAGCCACTTGTTCAGCCCCCTTACCATCTGTGGGTTAAGAGCTCTGGAAGCTGCTGCTGCTGTTTCAATGGCTCTCACAGCCTGCTCCTGGTTTACTGGGGCCTGGTCTGTGCTTCACTCTCGCCTCATTAGACAGACCTTTCATGCCAACCTACTAAGTTGTCTTTGGCTGAAGAATTATTTCACCCTATCCTTTTGTGGGTTTTGCCACTATAGGAATTATTTTATGGCATTATTTAAAAAGTGTTTGGAGGGGTTTGAGGAAGAGCTCAGGTGAGTCACTGCCTTTTCTCCACCATTGTGGCTCTACCTGCCCCCAACATTTGGGTTTTTTTGTTTTGTGTTTTGCTCTTTGGAGGGGGGGAGGCAGGGCAATTGGGGATAAGTGACTTGCCCAAGGTCACACAGCTAGTAAGTGTTAAGTTAGATCTGAGGCTGGATTTGAACTCAGGTCCTCCTGACTCCAGGGCTGGTACTCTATTCATTGTCCCCATCTGGTTTTTTTTATAAGATTTTAAGTTTCAAATTTTTTCTCCCCTCCTTCCAGAACCCCCTCCCCAAAACAGCAAGCAATATAATATAGGTTATACATGTGCAACCATGTAAACATATTTTCACATTAATCATGTTGTGAAAGAAGAAACAAAACAAAAGGGGAAAGCCACAATCTGATAAAGCTTTGTAGGCCAGAAGAAAGAAGCTATTGTTTGGGAAAGACATCTCTCCATATAACTGTCCCCCATATAACTGTCTCTAAGCCAGGGGTGGGGAAACTGTGATCTTGAGGCCACTTGTGGTCCTCTAGGTCCTCAAGTTTGGTCTTTTGATTGAATCCAAACTTCACAGAACAAATCCCCTTAATAAAAGGATTTGTTCTGTAAAACTTGGACTCAGTCAAAGGGCTGTACTTGAGGACCTAGAAGGCCACAAGTGGTTTCAAGGCCACAGGTTCCCTCCACAAACCTTCCTCAGGCCTTGAGAATTATCTGCCCTCCACAGTGTATAGTTTGCCAAACTCACTGAAAGGACACATAGAAGGGAGAGATAGTCTTAATAAATATTTATTGAATTAAGGGAAAGTGAATTGGATGGTTAAATTGAGCTGGTGAGACAGATACTATACAGAGTTCAAGAAGGATTTTTTTCTACTGGGATCAAATGTGAGTAATGGGGAGAGTCTTGGGTAGTGAAAGGATGGGTTGCTAAGGAAGGGGAGAAAATTTGAATCAAAGACCAACTTTTTTTTTATATCTAGTATCAGCTAGGAAGGACAGGTAGATGGCATAGTGAATAGAGTTCGGGGCCTGAAATCAGGAAAAATTTTTCTGAGTTCAAATCCAGCTTTAGATACTGACTAGCTGTGTGACCCTGGGCAAGTCATTTAACCCTGTTTGCCTCAGTTCCTCATGTATAAAATGAGCTGCAGAAGGAAATGGCAAACCATTCCAGCATCTCTGCCAAGAAAATTCCAAATGGGGTCACAAAGAGTCAGACAGCTGGGAGGACCAAACAAGAAGCAATTACAAAAGCTGAGAATAATTCCAGCTGTACTGGATACAGGCCCTGAAAACCCAGAGGGTGGAAAAGGATTGGTCATTTAGGGGAAGAAGAAAGAACAGAAGAGTCCCAGGAGGCCTCTGGGAGGGTCGGCCAGGTAGGGCACAGATCAGGTCAGACTGGTTGTCCTCTGCTTCTGAGGAAAACCAGACAAGAGAAAGTGTAGTCAGAGACTGAGGTCTGATATGAAGAAGAACGTCCTGGGAAGGTCTCCTGGGAGCCAAAGGAGTTGGTAATCCATAAGCCATGAAGCATGCTCTCCAGGGTACTTGTCCTTGTGTGAAGAGTTTTGCCTTCCTGTTTTCTGTGGTTATAATATCTTGCTAACTATAGAGGTCATGGTCAAATCATTTTAGATTTCTGAGTTTTGCATCCTCATTTGTATTACATCTACCAAAGGGATATGCCAAGCTGATCATCTTGTTTTATAAATCATGAAGACAAGTCCTAAAGAGATGGGAGTTATTGTCATTGTTGTTAACCCAGGGGTCTTAGATTCTGCAACGCAGTCCATGGGTGTAGTTGGCACAAGGACCAGTGGTTTGTCAAGACTGCGCCCCCCCCATCCAATATTTAGTGCCTTGAGTTTTCCTAGCTGCCTCAAAGGGAAAGGTAAGGGGAGGCAGTGTTTAGCTGTGGGTCTAATGACCCTGGATTGACAAAGCATTTTCTTGGCAAGAAAATGTCTAACCCATGCTGTTTTCATTAGAGGCCCCAGGAAACCCCTTCTTTCTCCTCCTCCTCCTTCTCCCCCAGGCTTTTCTTTCCTACTCTGCCAACAGGATAAGAGCCTCTTTACACTGTGTCTCATTCCAGAATTCTTCCTTCCCTGGAAAAAGAGAACAAACAGGGCTCTGGAAGCATGTGTTGTGCATCTGGGCCATCTGGTTCCAACCTATAGGACACAGAAATCTGAGGGGCCCCTCTTTATCCCATAGAGGGTCTGTAGAGCAAAGTGTTAGTGCCAGAGTGAAAGGAGGGGCCTACCCTGTCCTCTCCCTCCACTCCCCTCCGCCTCCCTTCCTGGCCAGGCCTCCCCACCAACCCCTGAAGTACTTACTATCCAAGGCCAAGAGTACACAAACATATCCTTCCCAGCATGACCCTTCTCCCCAAAGGTTCTGGGAAAACAAGACCTCCCAAAATAAACTTCACTTATACTGCACACTCTGCAGTGCCTTCCTCCCTTGCCCCTGCCTTTTAAATCCTACCTCTCCAGTCCTTCAAGGCCCATCTCCTCTTTGAAGGCTTCCCTGATTACCTCAGACTCTAAGGATCTATCCTTTTCTTCCCTGAGGGCTAATGGCAGTTATAGTTCATGCCATTCCCCTCCCCCCTCCAAAAAAGAGAATGTTTGATTATATTTTATTACTAATCATCCCATGTGTGTATGCCCATTTGTGTGTAGACATATTTTTTCAGCTCTGTGGTAAGAGCTACAAAACTGACATTGCTGAAGCAATGGTCTGATCACATCACTTCCTTTCTCAGTAAAAACACCAGTGGCTCCCTATTACCTCCCCTCTAAGATCAAATGTAATCCAGCATTAGCATTTAAAACCCATCATGACTTGGCTCCAACCTACCTTTCCAGTTTTGTTATAAATTACTCCCCTTCATTCAATGAAATAGAGGACTTTCAAGCATTTTTGAATGAAAAAATAGAAAAAAAATTTTGACTTTCATATAAATTGCTCCCCTTTACTCACTCTACAATCCAACTAAACTTGCTTTCTTTCTGGTGCCTACCAATAACACTCTGTCTCTTAACTCTGTGTCTCTGCCTGGCTCTCCTCTAATGCCTAGGACACTCTTCCCTCTCACTGCCACTCTTTAAATTCCCTCACTTACCTTTTTTTTTTCTTTTTGGAGGGAGAAGGTAGGGCAATTGGGGTTAAGTGACTTGCCCAAGGTCACACAGCTAGTTCTTTATGTTAAGTGTCTGAGGCCGGATTTGACCTCAGGTCCTCCTGACTTCAGGGTCAGTGCTCTATTCACTGCACCACCTAGCCGCCCCCCCCTCACTTTAAAAATCAGATCAGATACTATCTTTGATATG
The DNA here is from genome assembly GCF_028583685.1 of Petaurus breviceps papuanus. Classification (NCBI taxonomy): domain Eukaryota; kingdom Metazoa; phylum Chordata; class Mammalia; order Diprotodontia; family Petauridae; genus Petaurus; species Petaurus breviceps. Next base: position 319,307 of record NW_027187183.1, read on the forward strand.
AAGTGGTTTCTGATCCCATCTTCTGCAATTTTCCCCCTAAAACAATTATCATGTGCTCATTTTGCATGCCTTTTCTGTAGAATATAAATTTATTTAGGGGAGGAATTATTTTTTTTCTGTCTTTCTAGTCCCAGTGTCAGCCCAGTGCCTGGAATACAACAGTTACTTAATGAATGCTTGTTGATTGATTGGTTCTTCCCCAAGTTTCGAATTTAAACCCTGGCAACCTTGGGATGTGAAGGAGGGGCAGAGAATTGGGCAGGTGGGAAAACTCTTGGGATGACAGCATTGGTTACTGGGGGAGGGGAGGGGTGCAGTTCTCTGGGGACTAGGCCACCCATAGTTTTACTCTGGCCTCTGACAGGCCATCAGAGTGATGAATTAAGATGAAAATGTGCCTTAAAACTCCAGCAGAACACAGTGCCTGCCTTTGTCCCAGGCAGGGATCATATGGGATCCTTCTGTACTTTTATGTCCCAGGCTCATGGTGTCATGCTTGGGGCCTTAGCCTTGGGCACTGCATTCTGCCTTTGTCTCCCTGGATGTCTGTCTGATGTGGTGAAACCCTTTGCCTTCTTGTGGCCAAAGGCCCTTTCAACTCCGGAAGAAGAAAGGGTTTGTGGTAATGGGTGGGGATGGGGAAGGGGAATAGGGTTGTAAGAGACAGCCTTGGGGGAGAACTCCATGCACAGTTGAGTCTGGCACAGCTCTGGTCTGTTCAGTAATGTCCAGTGGTCCGGTACCTTGTGTCCTCTACCTCCCCCGCTGAGTTCAGGGCTGGAGCTTTTGGAGCGAGGGCTTCCCAAAAAGTTTCCGCTCTGGAGGGTGGGGGGAAGGAGAGGAGGAGGCATTGAGTGAGAATAAAGCTGCCTTTGCTGATTCTTCCAGACCCTCAGAGGCATGGCACCCCACCCCACTCTTTATTATCTCTGAATTAGCTGATTTGGCAAAGAAAGCTTGTTTCTTGTCTCTATCCTGGGACTGGAGCCAAGATCTGGGTTGCTTTCTCCCCTTTATCAATGACAGCCCTTCTCTCAACTTCTCCCCTCCTCCCTCCATGCCCCACCTTAAGTCTCCCTTATAGAATCCCTGGATGTTTCCACTGCTGGAATGATGTTTTCTCTCCTTGAGGGTTCCTCAGAGTTCTCCCATTCCAAGATACTTGAATCCCAAGTTCTCTACTCCTAAATCTAAGGATTTGCAACTCTGACCCTTTGAACACAGAGCAGTGGAGGGGAAGAAGGTTTTCTGAAAGAAAGCATGAAAGGAGTTAAGAAATGGGCTCCTGGAGATGGGCTATTCAAATGATACACAGGCATTTCCTTGGAGAGGGCTAAGGAGCAAATGGCATCCTTTTTCAGATGGAGGGGCTTCTAAGGACATGGGCTTGGGATTGTAGCAGCAAGCACCCCAAGCGTCCTCAGGGTTTGCAGCTACCACAGGTTCTTGGATCTGCTTTGTTAAAGGAAAGCAACTCAAAATGGGTTAACAAGCTTACTTTAATCAGTCAGACATATATCGTTTACCTTGTTCAGGAGAAAAGGTCAGCACCCTGAACCTCAAAGTATACAGGCATAATTATCAAGACAGAAACATCAAGTAGACAGATTTCCAAACTGTCCAACCATTACATCCATACCCAGTCAACATCTGGGTTTCCACATTCTGGGTTTTTCAAAGCCGGGGGACTCTCAACAACGGCTTCCCAGAATTCAGATCAAATCACAGAACATTTCTCAAAGTGAGTCCCAAAACAAAGCTACACATCAGGGCTTATATAGCCTTCTCCTGGCTCAGAGAATGTAACAACCTTATTGACTCACTAGCCAATCAAGAAGTATCTACTGAAAAACAAGCCTCTCACCCCAGGCTTCAGGTGCACATTAGCCTAGGGGCAGGGAAGATCTTTAAAATTTACATTCGCATTACAGGGATAAAGGTTGCAGACTTTTTTTTTTAACTGCTCCACTGTAGTCCTATGGGATGGGGAGTTGGGGGACCGGCACAAAGCAAAGAAGATGATATGTTATATTGATTGAATATTGGGAGACAGTAGGTTGGCCCTGAATCCCCTGCCTGCTCTCCTTCCAACCCCAAAGACCCTGGTAGGTAGATGGAGCAGAAAGACTACAAGGTTTCATCTACTTCCCATTGGTTTGCCCACACAAATATCCACCTTCCTGCTTATTGGCCTGAAAGCCCCATCCTGAGACTAATTGATAGGTGAAACAATAATTTGTATATTGTCTTCAGAGGATCCATTCAAAATGCAAGTGTTACCTGGAAAGAGGAAAGACATTCTCCTCAGAAGGGACTTCTTCATGAGAGTAGATTGGTCACTTGTCTCTTTGGACACTGCAAGGTGAAAGAGAAGATGAGAAATGGTGGGAAAGTGGGGGAACTACCTGCTAGGGATAGTTCTGGAGGGACTATAGGATGTAGATAAGCTTTCCCCAGATTCAATCCTGGAGCTAATACACCTATATGTGATGAAACACACCTGTCCCTGCCTTCTCAGAGTTTCCAGTTTATTTGAGGCCACTGGACAAGGACTCTAGGATGCTTGCGGTACCAGTTCTCCACTTTCAGCTAGTCATTTAAGGACCTTAAAGATTTGGCTCTATTTTCAGTGGATTTAGTCTTATCTCTAAGCTTGTCAATCATCCATCCCTCTAGTCAGATGGGTCTCCTTTGTGCAATGGACAAGTTATACCCATTAGCACCCCCATGCCCTGCATTCCTTCAATACTTTGACCCTTTTATCTCTGCCTAATCTCTGCCTAGGACGATCCACTTTTCACCCACACACATCATAATTCTCTAATTCAATTGCCTGTAGGATAAAATAGAAAATCTTCACCTTGGTATTTAAAGCCCTCCACAATCTGACTCCCACATATCTTCCCAGACTTCTAAGCAATGTCTCCCCTTCATACCTTTCCTCTTCCTGTCAGTTGGTCTGATTGCTATTCCCTCACACATAAAATCCTGGCTTCTCTCCATGCCTTTGCACTGATAATTCCCCATGCCAAGAATGTATCCCTTCCTTACTTCTGCCTTTTAGAATTCATCAAAGACCAGTTCAGCTACCACCTCCTACAGTAAACCTTTCATGATCCCCTCCCAGGTATTAATGTCTCTCCTCTTGAAATTATTATTTTTTTATTTATCTGTTTATTATCACATGACCCTAGTAGAAGGTAAGTTCTCTGAGTATAAGAACTGTATCTGAATGTTTATTAATTGATTGATTGGCTCTGCTTTGGGATCCTCTCTGAGGTTTAGAGATTCAACCAGAAGTGCTGAAAAGGACAAGTCAGTCTTTTATCCAGGCACCTCAGGCTTTTTGCCTAAAAGCCCATGTCTATGGGTAGACCCTAGGAAAGTTGAGCCTGTCTCTGCACACAGTCCAGTATCCAGCTGTATGGAGTGCTAAGGTAGAATAGATGTAACTGAAGAAAACAGGAGAAGTTGTGGGGGAAGATTGACTCAAAGGACTGCCCAAGAATTTCTCATAGTACTTTGTCTGAATCTATCTTTTACATTTATCATCCATTCCCTGGCATTGTGAGAGCAGCTAAGTGACACAGTAGACAGAGTGATGGGCCTGCAATTAGGAAGACCTGAATTCAAATCTGGCCTCAGACACACACTAGCTATGTGACTGACTGTGCTTTAGATAGTTCTTTCTAAGTTGCAGAGAAAGTATTGGTAGAGGGAATTTCCAAGCCCCAGGAGTTCCCTTTACTAATGGAATTACAAATCCAGTCCCCATTCCGTCCCAATTCCATTCCATCATTTATATCATAGTTATTTGCATGCATGCCTGTATCCATTAAATTGCTATCTCCTTGTAGGCAAGGAGATGAGAGTAAGAGATAAAATTATTATCTTGAAGTAGTCTAGTTGGAAAGATGTGAGTCATGAATACAGCACAGAAAAATGATGAACAAAAGGGAGTCTTATCTTTTTACTCCTCCCTTTTTACCGCCCTGCCTCAGCACCTAGCAAAGTACCTTGAACATAGTAGGTACTTAAGACATAGTTGTTAAAAAGTAGATGCCTGGGGCAGTTAGGTGACAAAATAGACAGGCCCTGAAGTCAGAAGAACCTGAGTTCAAGTTTGGCCTCACACACTTCCTAGCTGTGTGACCCTGGGTGAGTCACTTAGCTCCATTGCTTCCAAATAAAAAAAAAAAGTAGGTGCCCACCAATTGACTCAACAAATTGTGATACATAACTGTAATGGAATACTACTGGCCTGTAAGAAATTGTGAAGATGATGCAGCCAGAGAAACATGGGAAGACCTATATGAATGGATACTAAGCTGAACCAGGAAAACAACATACCGGATAATACATAGAAATGGAAATAATAGCAACAGAATATCAAAACTGAACGTGGTGAAATTGCAATAATCAAATTTATCCCCAAAGAAGAGATATGAGAATGCAACTCCCTCCCTTCTTTGCCAAGGTAAGGGTCTTTGGGAATGGAACACTATATAATGTTAGATTTGGTCAGTATGTTGGTCAATTTTTAACTTTTTCCTCCTTTTTGTTATTTTTTGCTATGAGAGATGTGCCTTGGGAAGTGTAAAGAAAGAATATATTGGGGAAAATTTGTGATTTAAATTGAAATGCATTTTAAATGATTTTGATGTAAAAACAAAAGGTATCAACAAAACATTTTTTAAAAAAAGGAAATGTTATTGAATTGCAGTCAAGTAAACTAGCCCTCATCTCCATTAGGAACTTATACCCTAGACACTTCAGACAACCAGCTTTGTATGAAGACTGAGGAACATCCTTTCCCTTTCCACCCTCCCCCCCCCAAAAAAACTGTCAATTTTCCACCCTTGATACTGACTCCTCTGTTGCTTTTTCATATTTAACTATTTTCCTTGGGTTCTTTCAAAGATCAGTCACTTAACAACATGAATGTGTATCCAGAAGCATAGTGGACTAGGTATGTTATGAAAGAAACAGGAACAAGAGAAGATAGGGTCCCCCGCTTTAGGGGAGCCTAGCAATTTACTGGCAGGTTGGTAAAAAAAGAACGATTCTGTGCTAAAACTTGTGGCTCAAACCAAGGAAGTTCAGAGGACTGAGAGACCTGTGAGTGGAGCAATAACCTGGGTTTTTGGTGGGGTGGGAGGCTTCAAGAAAGAGGGATTTATGAAATGGTGTTGGAGATGGGATTAGAGATAAGAGAACTAAGGGATGGGACAGGAAATTGGGGGTTAATGAATTGTTCAGTTGTGTCTTACTCTTTGTGACCCTATGGATCACACTGTACATGGGGTTTTCTTGGCAAAGATACTGGAGTGGTTGGCCATTTCCTTCTTCAGTGGATTAAGGCATACAGAGGTTAAGGTGACTTGCCCAGGGTCACATAGCTAGTAAGTATCTAAGGCCATTTAGGAGATCTGGATTAAAATTCTACCTCTGATACACATTGGCTGTTATCCCCTTAGAAAGTTACTTACCTACACAGTATCTCCATGCAACTATTTAAAACTATAAATTACAGTTACCATTCAGTGTTCATAAAACGAAGTTCCCTATATGAGTGAAATCACAGATCTGAAACAACTTTTCCTCCTCTTCATCCACCCCAAAGGGCTAGGAAGTAGATAAGGATAGAGTGTCATGGAAGGGAAGCAAGAAGGGGAAGGGTAACAAGGAAGAGACAGTTTAGGGAGGACGTTAGGGTCAGGTAGCAGAAACCATAGGAATGGCAACTAGTGGAATGAGGTGGAAAGGCGGCAGAATGAAGAAGAGGATGAAGGGTCTGGAAGGGGGATGGGGAGCTCAGGCCCCGCCCGACTCTCTAGGGTGACTCAGCCACTCAGGTTCTTTTTCACCTGAATGTCCCAAAGATCGGAGGGAGGGATGAGTTGAGGCAGGGAGAGGGCGGGACCAGTAGCCAACGATCTAGTCCAATGGATTGAGTTAGCCCCACCCCCTGAGCCAAGGCTCCGCCCCCTTCCATGCCTAGACAGCTGCCTTGAAACCGGGCTCCCCAACCCAGGCGCAGCTAACACCCCTAGCCAAAGCTTCGCTCGCGACCCGCGGGAGGGCTGGCGGGCGGGATCATGGCCGGGAAGGTCCTAGTGGTCCTGCTGCCTCTGCTGCTCTGTCTGGCTGGCCTCACGGGCCTCCTGCTACTCTGCATCCCCACCAGGGACGTCCGGGAACCTCCCTCCTTCAAGGTACCTGTCCCCGGTCCTGGCCTCTTGCTTTCTGGGGCCGCTGTCCTGCAGTAGCTGCCTCTGGGGAGGAGCAGTGCACTTTTCTTCAGGGCTCTGGACAATGAGACACCCATTGGTATGAGCCAGCGGAGCGGAGTTTTGGGCGTCAGGGGCAGAGTGGAGAAATGGGGTCCCCCACCAACCCACCAGGTCGGGAACGGCACTAGGATCTCTAAGGGTCCTGGCCCAAGATGCAAGTCTATTCCGTATTGCAGGGCTTTTGGTGGGGGTTGTGGTAGTTCCTCCCTGCTCCCCACCTCCCCAGACCCTCAAAAGACTAATTCAGGCTGGGTACCAAGGTTCTGCCCACACACAGACAGGGCTGGGCAGGACTGCCTAGGGCTCCCCTCCTCCCTGTTTCTGTCTTGCTTCCGGGAGGAGCAGAAATGATTGAAACAGCAAACTGGCTGCCAAGTTTTCTTCTGGGAGTTTCTTTGGGGTGCCCCCCCATATATGAACAAAGATGATGGAGTCCTGCATGTGTCTGTAAATACAGTGGGAGGCCTGGCCCCTCTCATAGCCATGGCCAAGACCACCCTAGTTCTCTGGACAGTGGGCATGTGGGCCAGGTCATGAGGCTTATTATGGCTTGATAGCCCAGTTCCTGGTCTCAATATTAGTTTGTTGAAGGTGGCTAGACCCCCTAAGCATCTTGGAGTTTGAATGTGGGATGAACAGGTATTTTTTGTTCCATGTAAAGCAAACTGGGCAGTGCTATGACCAGCTCTGAGAATGATCATGGTTTTAGCTAATTCTAACATGGCTAAATTCAGTTTGGCATGCACAGGAACCTTTTTTCCTTATGTCACTGGGCCCAAAGTTTTTTTTTTTAATTGAACCCAAAAGCCCCCCAAGGAGAAGTGTGAGCTCTTCACTAAACTGGCTGGTGAGTGGTGCTGAAGGGTCTAAATAGTGGGGTTGGGGGGGGAGAGCAGATTCATCTTTAGATTTTGCAAACTTAACCTTTAACCTTTTGTTGGATTCTCCCCCTCGCCAAAGCACTGTCTTCCAAATGACCCAGGTGTTGGGCTGTGTAGTGGGAAGGATTCCAAGATTCTGCATGTGATTTTTGGGATGGGTCACACACTGGCTCATGAGCTACTGGATAGTTGGGAGCTGGCTGCACCAGAGTCTGGATTTCCTGATTTTTTTTTTCTGGGAATGGAGTCAGGGAAGGTTGGGGCCTGGAGATATATAGGGGAAGTGAAGAAGGGGTCTTCTCAGAGCAGGTGAGGGATCCGTGTATTCATTCAACTTTCTTCCTTTGGCTTCCAGGTGGACCTTCTTTTGCCTCCCTCAGGGTGGTGCTCCCACTAGAACACAAAACATATGGGGGAGGGATCCTGGGGATAGATGGCATATTTGGCACAAGTGGGCCTCCCATTTTCCATCTGTACAATGGGAATATTCATCCATGAGTGATGACACCTAAAGCTGTATTCACAGTGGTCAGTATTTGAAAATTGAATTTGATTAATTCTTTATGAATTACCAGGAAAACAATTGAGGAGCCTGGTGTTTTTTTTTTTCATGTCTGTTGCCATGGTTTCAAGGAGATTACCCCAATCATTTTTATCCCCTTTCTCTTCAGCTAAAAGAGTGGAAGTCAAGGATGTTCCCAGCCCCAGTCCTTTGCCCTTAACTTTAAGAGTCTACAGACCAAAGACAGGGTGAATTTAGGGTTAGGGAACACTTCCATTTTCTCTCAATCCCTCATTGGCTCTTGGTAGTTGGTGGCCTGTGTAGCTGAGGACACACAAACTGTGATGGAATTCTAAGTTCTTTCTTTAGAGTCCCCCTGAAACAGCAGTGAACTACAGCCCCACTTCCTGTGATGGCCTCCAATTTCTCATCTTCAAAATATGCTGACATTATAGAAGTTTTGGGGCCAAGAGGAAGGAAGGGAGTGGTTTTGAGGTGACAGTCCTCAAGCACAATCCTCTCTCCAACACCACCTCAGTTGCTAATCTTTACTACATGTTCACTTGATTTGCTTTTTTTTTCTGGAGGGGGGAAGGCAAGGCAGTTGGGGTTAAGTGACTTGCCCAAGGTCACATGGCTAGTTTTTTTGTGTTAAGTGTCTGAAGCCAGATTTGAACTCAGGTCCTCCTAACTCCAGGATCGATGCTCTATTCACTGTGCCACCTAGCTGCCCCTGTGTGTTCACT
>NW_027187183.1:327738-382020 GCF_028583685.1 Petaurus breviceps papuanus
CACATCTCTGCTTTTTTCTAGTTCATCACTCCCAGGTTGTTGTTGAGGAGAATATCTGGTTCCAGAGCCCTCAGTCTTAAGGATACTCCAGTCCATCTCAGCAGCCTATGGAAGTCAGGCTCATGCTTGATGCTAACTTAACTGTCCTCATCCTCTGTCCTAGGCAGGTATACTACTTCTAAGCTAGCAAGACAACCTGCCAGGGCATGCCAGAACCTGAAAACCTGGGCCACCTGCACCTTAGTACTATTGGCCCTACTCCTAGCCGTGACTCTGCTCAGTTTTCCAACCGTCCCCTTCTGGGGTACAGCTGTGTGTCTATGCATAGGTGTGTGGGGGGGTAGACATTCTCTCTTCCAGGGCCATTTTGCGGTTTAGGAGTTTCAGATGGACAACAGAGGTTATGAAAGTTGGGTCCTGTCATCAGACTTAAGTACAGGGTTTCCTTCAGACATAACATTTTTTTGCTCCTTGGTATCAGAAGATTTCTTCTGTCTCTGCCACTGACTAAATGTATGACCCTGGACCCTTCATCCTTGGAGGGGGGAGGGAGGGAAGGCTCAGTTTCTTTATCTGTAAAATGGGAGATTTTGACTTGATGACCTCAAAGTTCCCTTTATAGTACAAGAACTTCTGATCTAAACCAGGTGGATAGAGCTGATTAAGCTGTGGCATTATGTGCACAGGTGTAAGGTGTAGGGTAAGGTGAGACAAGACTGGGTTGGGGGGTGGAAGAATGGTTAGATCTGAGCTGTTCCTAGCCCAGTCCACCCCCTACCATGAAACCCTCTTTGTCTGGACACCTGAGCTAATAACCACATGGAAGGTGGTATTCAGTTTCTTTATGCTTCAGGGCAGGAGTGGCTCCTCTCCTTTTCTCTCTCTTTTTAAATACATTCTTTGTTTTTACATCATCAATGTTTCCCAACATATCCCTTTCTTCTCCCTCTGCCCCACTCAGAGAACCATCCCTTATAACAAAGATTTTAAAAAAAAAATACCTCTTTTCTTACTTATTTTGGCTGGACATTCTATTCCCAGGTTAGGAGCAGATAGATGAAAGAGAGGAGCTTGCATTAGACACGTGGGCCCACATTTTCTCTAGATGAGTCATCTTTATGAATTTAACATGGGATCATTTTCTTTGCTATGCCAATCTCATCTAAGAAGTCCCTCTTCCCCCCAGACTGTGTTCCTTTATGCTAGTCCTTAACTATACTGTTCCCATTGGGCATAGAGAAGGTTCTGCCCCTTCTAGAGTAAGAGTTTACAAGTGTCTGATAATCTTTCCACAAGAGAATCTAAGAGGGAACTTTAATAGGTTTGTACCTGGCCACCATGCTCTGAACTAAGGGTTTGAGCCATTGGAGGAAATTTCAGTTTTTAGGAAGACACCAAAAGCCCCTCCAAAATATATATTGTCTTCCCTTTCTTCCTTCACCACAGGACCACTAATCTTTATGTCTGTTTTCCTCTCTAGAGTAGATCTGGAGGCAGAAGAGAGGGTACAGTGATTAGGAGGCACTTTTATAAAATAATTGAATCTTAAGTTTAAAAAGAATATTGAATTTTCTCAATATATTCCTCCCTTGCCCCTTCTTTTTTTTTATTTTATTTTATTTTTTAAAGCAATTGGGGTTAAGTAACTTGCTCAAGGTTACATGGCCAGTTATTTGCGTGGGTGCTGAGTATCTGAGGCTAGAACCCATCCCAGGTCTCCCTGATGCTGGGGCCGGCACTCTTATTCACTGTGCCACCTGGCCGCCCCACCCTTGCCCCTTCTTTATAACAAAAGCTTAAAAAAGGAGAGGAAAAGCAATTTAGCAAAACTAATTAGAAACACATGGAATAAACTTGTTATCATATGCAGTGCTGGTAGGGCAGAGCCAAGAAGGCAACGTAGGGCAAGAACTCGCCTGAGCTCTCTGAAATTCACCTCCAAACAACCATAAAATCATACTTAAATGAATTCTGGAGCAGCAGAACCAACAACAGGGCAGGGTAAACCAATTTTCCAGTATGAGACAACTTAAAAAGTTGGCAGGAAAGGTCTGTTTCACTCTGATAAAAGGGAGTGCAGTCTAGTGCACACAGAATCCAGGGAAGCCAGCAGTGAGGTCCCATGCTCCCAGCACAGTAGGCCAGTGGTGAGACTTTACTCCCCCAGCACAAGAGGTTTGGGACAGTGCCCACCTCCACCACAGAAGCAATGCCCAACATTAACATAAAAGTTAAGTCATGAAATAGGCTGGGAAAATGAGCAAAAGCAAAAACAAAAAAGAACCCTATTAGAAAGTTAGTATGTTGACTAGGAAGATCAAAACAAACTCAAAAGAGCACAATGATGTCAAAATTGCTCCATATGAAGCCTCAAAGAAAAATGTGAATTAGTCTCAGGTCCAAAAAAAACCAAACCTCCTGGAAGAGCTCAAAAAGGATTTTAAAAATCAAATAAAAAAAACTCAAAGAAAAATTGGAAAGAGAAATGAGAGTGATGCAAGAAAATTATGAACAAAGAGTCAACAACTTAATCAAGGAAGCACAAAAACTGGACAAAGTTGTGTAAAAATTCACTGAAGGAAACAACTCCTTAAGAAGTAGAATTGACCAAATGGAAAAGGAGGTACAAAAGCTCGTTGTAGAAAATAATTCTTTAAAAGTTAGAATTTGTGACAGTTAAAGACTCCATGAGGCAAAAACAAAACAAAGTCAAAAGAATGAAAAAAAAATAGAAGACAATGTGAAATATCTCATTGGAAAAACAAATGACTTGGAAAATAGATCCAAGAGAGATAATCTGAAAATTATTGGACTACCTGAAAGCCATGATCGAAATAAGAGCCTAAACATCATTTTTCAAGAAATTATCAATGAAGAGGCGGCTAGGTTTGAATAGAGCGCCAGCACTGGAGTCAGGAGCACTGGAGTCAGGAGCACTGGAGTCAGGAGGACATGAGTTCAAATCTGGCCTCAGACACTTAACACAAAAACTAGCCATGTGAACTTGGGCAGGTCACTTAACCCCAATTGCCCTCCAAAAATGCAAAAAAAAAAATTATCAAGAAAAACTGCTCTGATATCCTAGAACCAGAGGCTGAAATAGAAATTGAAAGAATCTACTGATCACCTCCTGAAAGAGATCCCAAAATGAAAACTCCCAGGACTATTATAGCCAAATTCCAGAGCTTCTAGGCTAAAGAAAAAATACTGCAAGTAGCCAGAAAGAAACAATTCAAAGATTGTAGGAGCCACAGTCAGGCTTACACAGGATTTAACAGCTTCTGCATTAAAGTATTGGAGGGTTTGTAATGTTATGTTCCAGAAGGCAAAGGGGCTAAGATTACAACCAGTAAAACTCAGCATAATCCTTTGAGGGAAAAAAAAAATGGAATTCAGTGAAATAGAGGACTTTCAAGCATTCCTGATGAAAAGTCTAGAGCTGGGCAGAAAATGTGATTCTTAAATACAAGACTCAAGAGAAGTATAAAAAGGTAAACAGAAAGAGAAAACATAAGAGATTCAATAAAGTTAAACTATTTATATACCCATGTGGGAAGATGATACTTTTAACTCTTAAGAACTTTATCACTTATTAGGGCAGTTAGAAGGAGTATACATAAAGAGAGGGTATGAGTATAAGTTAAAAAAACAAAACAAAACAAGGTTAGGGGTGAGAAAGCACTGGTGGGGGGAGGTAGACTGGGGTAAATTGTTTCATGTGAAGAAGCACCAAAAACCTATTATAGAGGAGAAAAAGATTGGAAGGGGTGGGGGTGGACAATGCTTGAACTTCACTCTCATTGGAATTGTCTCAAAGAAGTAATAACATACACACTCAGATAAGTATGGAAATCTATCTAAAAGAAAAACCAACAGAAATCTATCCTATAGGCAAGTAAGAAGGGAGGGAGATAAAGAGGGGGCACTGATAGAAGGGAGGGCAGGCTGGGGGAGGTGGTGGCCAGAAGCAAAACATTGGTGAGGAGAGACAGAACATGGTGAAAGGATGAAAGGGGGAGGGGGGAGAGAGGGAACGAGAGAGAGAGAGAGAAAGAGAGAGAGAGAGAGAAGAGGAGAGGAGGATAAATAAGGGGAAAATAGAATGGAGGGAAATACACAGTTAGTAATCCTAAACATGAATGTGAATGAGATGAACTTTCCCATAAAACACAAATGGATTGCAGAGATTAAAAACCAGAATGCTACAATATGTTATTAACAAGAAACAGAGAGAGAGAGAGAGAGAGAGAGTAAAGGTAAGGGACTAGAGCAGAATCATGCTTCAGCTGAAGTAAAAAAAAAAGCAGGGGTAGTAATCGTTCTCAGACAAAGGAAAAGTAAAAGTAGATCTTAATTAAAAGAAAGAAGGATAAATAGGTAAAAGAGACAAGGAAGGAAATTATATCTTGTTAAAAGGTACCATAGACAATAAAGTAATATTAATACTAAATCTATATGCATCAAATGGTATAGCATCCACATTTTAAAAGAAGTTAAATGAGTTCCAGAAGGAACTAGACAGTAAAACTATACTAGCAAGAGACCTCACCTTTCCTCTCTCAGAACTAGATAGATCTAACAAAAAAATAAACAAGAAAGAAGTTAAGGAGGTGAATAGAATTTTAGAAAAATTAGATATGATAGGCCTCTGGAGAAAACTGAATGGGGATAGAAAGGAATATACCTTTTTCTTAGTGGTGCATGGCACCTACACAAAAATTTACCATGTATTAGGGCATAAAAACTTCACAGTCAAATGTGGAAAGGCAGAAATATTAAATACATCCTTTTCAGATCATCATGCAATAAAAATTACATTCAGTCAACAGTCATGAAAGGATAGGTTAAAAATTCATTCTAGAAACTAAGTAATCTAATCCTAAAGAATGAGTGGGTCAAAAAAATAAATTATAGAAACAATAAGTAAATTCATTAAAAGAATGATAACAATGTGACAACATAACAAAGTTTATGGAATTCAACCAAAGCAATACTTTACTTAGAGGAAAATTTATATCTCTAACTGCTAACATCAATAAAAGAAAAAAAAATTGCAATCAACTGGACATGCAATAAAAAAAACTAGAAAAAGAATAAATGAAAAATCCTTAATTAAGCACTAAATTGAAAACTGAAAATCAAAGGAGTGAGTAATACAATGGAAAGTTAGAACACCAATAAATAAAACTTAGAGCTGGTTTTATGGGGGGAAAACAATAAAATAGATAAACCATTGGTTAATTTGATTTTTTTGAGAAGAAAAAAGACAACCAAATTACCAATATAAAAAATGAAAAGTATGAATTCATCACAAATGAAGAGGAAATTAAAGCAATCCCTAGTAGTTATTTTGCTCAATCATATGCCAATAAAGCTGACAATCTAAGCAAAATGGATGATATTTACAAGAATACAAATTACCCAAATTAATATAAGAGGAAATAGAATACATAATCCTCCCTTAGAAAAAGAAATTGAACAGGCCATCAATGACTCCCTTAAGAAAAAATCCCCAGGACCAGATGAATTCTATCAAACATTTAAAAAACAATTAATTCTAGCACTATATAAACTATCTGATAAAATAGGCAAAGGAGGAGTCCTACCAAACTCCTTTTACAACACAAATATGGTTTTGATACCTAAACCAGGAAGAGCAAAAACAGGGAAGGAAAGCTATAGGCTAATTTCCCTAATGAGTATTGATGGAAAAATTTTAAATAAAATACTAGCAAGGAGATCACAGCAGCATATCACAAGGATCACATATTGTGGTTCAATATAAGGAAAATGATCAACATAACTGACCATGTAAATAACAAAACCAGCAGAAATCATATGATTATCTTAATGAATGCAGAAAAACTTTTCACAAAATACAAAACCCATTCCTATTAAAAATACTGGAGAACAATGGAACTTTCCTTAAAGTGATAAGTAGTATCTATCTAAAACCATGAGCAAACATTATCTGTAATGTGGATAAGCTAGAAGCCTTCCCAATAAGATCAGGCATGAAGCAGGGATGCCCATTATCATTACTATTATTCAATATTGTACTAGAAATGCTAGCAATAGCAATAAGAGAAGAAAAAGTAATTGAAGGAATTAGAATAGGCAATGAGGAAATAAAACTATCACTCTTTACAGATGATATGATGGCATACTTAGAGAATCCTCAAGAATCAACTGGAAACCTAGCTGAAATAATTAACAGCTTTAGAGAAGTTGCAGGATAGAAAATAAATTCATATAAATCATCAACATTTCTGTATATTGCCACCAAAGTTCAGCAACAAGAGATAGAAAGGGAAATTCCATTTAAAATAACTATAGACAGTATTATATGCAATGTTCCACACTCAGCAAAAAATTGAGGTAGGTATATTCTCATGTCTTTTCTTTAGGGCCAAGCCTAGTCAATATAATTTCATAGTATTCAATTTAAATTTTACTGTGATTGCTCTCTCCATTTACATTGTTATAGTCATTTTGTATATTGTTTTTTCCTGGTTCTGCTTACTTAATTTTGCATCTGTTCATATAACTCCTCCCAAGTTTTTCTGTATTCTTCCTATTCATTTCATATAACAGTAATATTCCATTGTATTCAAGTAATATATTTTAACTATTCCCCAATGATGAGCATCTACATTGTTTCTAGTTCTTTGCTACAATGATAATATAACTAGTGCTATATTTGGGTGTATATGGGACCTTTCCTGTGTTATGTTGAAACCAACTCTAATACTAAGGAGCCTATTGTTAAATTTTTAATGTGGTCTAAAGATAAAGACACCTCAGATTTCTGCAATCACAAATAAAGGCTTGTTTTATGGTTTTGTTGTTTGTCTAGACTTAAGAAAGCATTAATAATTTAGATTAAATATAAAATTGTTTTGTGGTTACATTTTTTTTATAGAGAAAGAGAGAAGGTTGTTAAACATTTACCAGAATATCTCTTGATCTTATTTTTATCATTAGTCTCTTTGAGGTATAAGCCTAGTAGTGGGATCTCTTGATTAAAGGGCATAGGCATTTTAAGGAACAAAGAACATTTTATCACTTTTTAAAAATAATTTCAAATTGTTCTCCACTCTGGTTATACCAATTTATAGCTCTTCTTTCAGTGTATTAGTGTGTCTGCCTTTCCACAAATCCTCCAACTTTGACTACTGCCATATTTTGACATGTTTCTCAATTTACTGAATGTGAGGTTTGATTTGCATTTCTCTTGCTATCAGTGATTTGGAGCAGTCTTTTCATGGTTGTCAATAGTTTGAAATTCTTTTGAGAACTGTTTATTCAGAGTATCTATACAGAGTGGTGGATAGTAGAAGTCAGGAAGACCTGAGTTTGAATATGAGCTCAGATATTTACTAGCTGTGTGACCTTGGGCAAGTCACTTAACCCCACTTGAAGCTCTTAAAAAGAGAGAGAAAGAAAGAGAAAGAACTGTTTATTCATATCCTTTGGTCACTTATCCACTGAGAAATGGATATGTATATGTGTATATACATACACACAGGTAAATAGATATTTGTTGCCAAGGTCTGTCTATTTCACCTTTGCAACATCTCAGATATGCCCCCTTTTCCCCTCTGACATGGCCACCACTGTGGTGCATGCCCTCATCAACTCACAGTTGGATTATTGCACTAACAGGTGGGCCTGCCTACCTTAAATCTTTCTCTACTCTAATACATCCTTCATTCGACCCCTTAAATGATTTTCCTAAACTGCAGGTCCAATCATGTCAACCCCTTACTCAGTAAGCTCCAGTGGCTTCCTGTTACCTCCAGGAGTAAATACAAATCTCTGTTTGTCATTCAAAGTCCTTCATAACCTAGCTCCTTGGAGTGTCTAGGTGGTGCAGTAAATAGAGCACCAGCCCTGGAGTCGGGAGGACCTGAGTTCAAATTCAGCCTCAGACACTTAACACTTACTAGCCGTGTGACCTCAGGCAAGTCACTTAACCCCAACTGCCCTGTCTCCTCCCCTCCAAAAAACAAAAAAACAACCAAAAAAAACCCCATAACCTAGCTCCTTTCTACCTTACTCCTTGACCCAGACTCTTCCTTCTAATGACTCTGGCCTCTTGGCTGTTCCATGAACCTGACCCTCCATCTCTCTTTTCCAGGCATTTTCTCTGGATTTCCCTTGCCTAGAATGCTCTCCCTCCTCCACTCCAACTACTGCCCTCCAACTTCCTTTAGGTTCCATCTAAAATTGTACCTTCTATATGAGGCCTTCCCTAACTCTGTTTACTTCCAATGCCTTTCCTCTTTTGATTATTTCCTGTTTATCCTGTATATATCTTGCTTTGTGTATATTTGTTTGCATGTTGTCTCACTTAATAGATTATAAGCTCCCTAAGGGCAGGGAATGTCTTTTGCCATTTTTTTTGTATTCCTAGTATTTAGCATAGTGCCTGGCATATAGTAGGTGCTTAATAAATGTTTATTGAATAAATTAATTTCTTTTTTTTAAAGCAATCAGGGTTAAGTAACTTGGTCAAAGTTACACAGCCAGTTATTTCTAGGTGTGGTGCTAAGTATATGAGCCTGGATTCAATCCCCAGGTCATCCTGACACTAGAGCTGGTGCCTTACTCACTGAGCCACCTGGCCGCCCCTGAATAAATGAATTTCATATATACATATATCCATTTTGCCAAACTGCTTCTTGTGTATATAGATATATATGTATGTATGTGTGTATATATATATATGTGTATACACACACACATATACTGTGTTTCCCCGATAATAAGACCTATCCTGAAAATAAGCCCTTCCCTTACTGTGTAAGATTCCTCTAAAATAAGCCCTCCCCCGAAAATAAGCCCTATTGAGATTGCTACTGTAGTGAAGGTGATCCCCTGTGCTACACGCTACATTACGGTACCCTCTGTATGCACCATCCCGCCCCTCCCCGGGTGAAACGCATACCGCTCTCCGAGCTGCATCCAATCAGAGCTGCAGCAGTGAGCGCGTCATCCTGTTCTTCCCCAGTGATTTGCTTACTGAATAAAGGTACATTTTTTTGTTCACATTTACCTGTTTATTAAAATTGCTGTCAATGTTCATTAAAATAAGCCCTCCCCTGAAAAAAAGCCCTCTCGTGTTTTTCTGTCCAAAAAAAAAAATAATAAGACAGTGTCTTATTATTGGGGAAACATGGTATGTATAAGGTCGTTTGGCATAGTGGCTAGAGAGCCAGCCCCTTAGAGTTAGGAAGGCCTGGGTTCAGGTCTTGCCTCTGGCACATCCTGGCTCTCAGTGCTCTGGGCATTTCTTTTTTTTTTTTTAAAGCAAGTGGGGTTAAGTAACTTGCTCAAGGTTACACGGCCAGTTATTATTTCTGGTTGTGGTGCTGAGTATCTGAGCCCGGATTTGATCCAAGTCATCCTGACACTGGAGCCGGTGCTCTTACTTGCTGTGCTACCTGGCCGCCCCTCTGGGCATTTCTTTAACACTATAAATTTCAGAGAAGGTACCAACCTGCATTAGTTGAGGGAGTTTCTTCTCCTGAAAGTTCTCTATACCAATTAAATTATGGATGCAATTCCCATCCCTATATTTATTTAAGTTCTTCAATATCCCTTTGTCAGTGATATTTGATGTAAAAATCATTTTTCTAATAGACAGCATTCCTTCTTGTCATAGTGGTGCTTATGTTGTTGGTACAAACATTTTTAAATTTCATGTGGCCAAAATTATTTATTTTATCTTTGTGATCACTTCTGTCCTTTGGTTAAGAATTTTCCTCTTAGCTTTAGCTGTGAAAAGTACTGATCTGGTTTTCTTCTAATTTTTTCTGGTGGGATTTTTAATATTCATATTATATATCTAACCATAAATTGTTATAAGTGAAAAGAACCTTAGGAACCATCTAGCCCAAGCCCCTTCTTTTACAGATGATAAAACTTAGACCCAGAGAGGGAAAGTGACTTGCTAAAGGTCACATAATGAGTTTATGATGGAGCCAAGACTAGAACCCAGATATCTTGACCTGTCAACTATACCATTCTACCCTATGCAAATAGTATGGAAATTGGAATCCTTGGTTTTGTGTGTTTATTGGGAGAAGATGAGAGAGATGGATTTCAGTCCATCCTTTTAAGGGCATTGATCAGCATTGGCCATGTTCCTCTCTTCTTTTTCCACTTCTGTCTTGCTTCTAGGTGGTGGTATCTCCAGTTATGCAGAAGATCCTCCTGGGGCAGGTCGAAGCCTGGTAAGCTGTCTCAACCAAGCCTTGAAAGATGTGCCCAAGGAGAGACACTCAGTCACTCCCCTCTACCTGGGTGCCACTGCAGGCATGAGACTTCTGAAGTAAGTTTGTGTCCCTTGCTGTTGTGCTGCTCTGCATACAAGTTTGCCATTGCGGTATCTTGGCACAAGAATTAACAGTTTTGTGCCTGTATTTCCCTTCCTCAGTCAGTCATTCATGTAGGCAGGTCTGGCTTTTTGTTAATTCATTCTAGCTAAGAGATAGAAAAAACCCATTCCAGAATTTCCCTTCAGTCATCAGAAGACATCTTCGTCTACTTGAGGGATACCTTTATCTGTTGTAGAACACTCTCTTGGACTTCTGGTGAAAGAAAATCCTGGTTCTGATTTTTCCAGGACTGAATTCTGGTGACTATGTACATTTATAAAATAAAAAAAATTATGGATTTAGGAGGTCATGTAGACTAACACTCTCATTTTATAAGGGAGGAAAAAAATGAGACCCAAAGAGATGGTTTGTCCAGAATCTCAGAGGTGGCAAGTGACAGAGTATTAGGGTTGAACTCAGGCCCTCCGGCTCCAAATCTAGCATTCTTTTCTCAATTCAAAGCACAATAAAAGACCTCTGCTCCATGGAGTTCTTGATGTAGGATCCATGGACTCCTAAGGGGGTCTCTGGATATTTTCTAGGGGTCCATGAATTTGGATGAGAAACAAATTACATCTTTATTTTCATTGACCTCTAACTGAAATTTGACATTTCCTTCAATTACTTAAAGACATTAGTCTGAGAATGGGTCCATGGGCTTTTACAGATTCATAATACAGAAAAGTTTAAGAACCCCTACTTTTGTCCATCCCCCTCATTTTGTAGAGAAGGAACCTGAAGCCCAGAATGTTATGTATCTTGACCAATATCACACAGGTAGAAAGTAAGAGAATTGGGTTTCAAACATCAGTCCTTTGAATCCAAATTCAATTTTTAAAAGAATTTTTATGTTTTTTCTCCAATTACATGTAAAAATAATTTTAAACATTCTTTGAAAAAAATCTGTGTTCCAAATTCTCTTCCTCCCTTCCCTTTTCCCCTCTCCTTGAGAGGCAAGAAATTTGATATAGATCATACACCTGTAATCATGAAAAATGTGTTTCTATCTTAGCCATATTGCAAAAGAAAACAGACCAGAAAACCAAAAACACCCAAGAAAAATAAAGTTTAAAAAGTGTGCTTAGATCTACATTCAGATTCTGTCAATTCTTCCTCTGGGAGTGGATAGCATTTTTCATCATATGTCCTTCAGAATTGTCATTCACTGTTGATCATCCTTACAATATTGCTATTACCGTGTGCAATGTTTTCTTGGTTCTACTCACTTCACTTTGCATCAGTTTATATAAGTTTTCCCAGGTTTTCTGAAAGCAGCCTGCTCATCATTTCTTTTAGCACAATAGTATTCCATTACAATCATATACCACAACTTGTTCAGCCATTCCCAAATTGATGGGCATCGCCTCAATTTCCAATTCTTCACCACTATGAAAAGAGTTGCTATAAATATTTTTGTACATATGGGTCCTTTTCTTTTTTTTTTTTATCTCTTTGGGATACAGATCTAGTAGTGATATTTCTGGGTCAAAGTATGCACAGTTTCACAGCCCTTTGTGCATAGTTCCAAGTTGCTCTCCAGAATGGTTGGATCAGTTCACAACTCCACCAACAGTGCATTGGTGTCCCACTTTTTCCACATCCCCTACAACATTTGTCATTTCCTTTTTTCTGTCATATTAGCCAACCTGATAGGGGTAAGGTGGTACCTCAGAGTTGTTATACAAATGCAATATTTTTTATGCCATGCCATACTGCCTCCCCACTGTTTTTAGCCACCTCCATGGGCAGGGTTGATGAGGCCATCAGGAAGGACAGGAAAGGACATTAAGGGGTTTCTATATTTCCTGTAGCCTGACCAGTCCAGCTGCTTCAGACAGTGTCCTTTCATCAGTGACCGAGACGTTAGCCCACTACCCCTTTGACTTCCGAGGGGCCCGGATTCTATCTGGCCAGGATGAGGGAGTTTTTGGCTGGGTCACTGCCAACTATCTCTTGGAGAATTTCATCAAGGTGGGTTTTGGTTGCTGCTCACCTTTTCTGAGGCTATTTCCTCATATCTTGCCACCAAGTGGACAATGTCTCATTTATCCCAGGATATACAGGGACAAACTGGCCATCCCCCTATGTCTTTATTGCTGACACTGGTAGGACCTTAACCCATCCCTCTAAGCCTATGTACCATTTACTGGTCTCTGACCATAACCCTAACCCAGTTGGATATTCAAAAATACCTATGACTACTATCACTGGGGCTCCCTGTAGGTAGATAAGCAACTGGGTCCTTTGGTGCCATCTGGCCCCACCACTGAATTCCTTGTTCATTTGAATAAGAAATTCTTCCCCCTAAAACACTAGTGCTTATTTCATAATTTCAGTCTGGAAACCCCTTTGGGGAGGAGGGTTGTAGACCTGAGAGAGAACAAAGTCTTTGACACATAGTAGGTGCTTAATAAATATTTATTGAATTATTTATCTTTTCTCCCTCTCCTCCTCTTTTCTCTTCCTCTCTCTTCCCTCTCTCTCACAGTATGGCTGGGTAGGGGAATGGATTCGACCAAGGCAGGGGACAGTGGGGGCCATGGACCTAGGTGGGGCATCTACACAGATCACCTTTGAGACAGCCAGCCAGACTGAGGACCCTGCCAATGAGGTCAAGTTGCAGCTCTATGGCCAGAGCTACAGAGTCTACACCCATAGCTTCCTGTGCTATGGTAGAGACCAAATCCTTAAGAGGTTGCTGGCTGGTGTGCTTCAGGTATGTCAGAGGAAGGTCTCCTTGAAATCTCCATTACTCACCCAAAGTACTCTCCCCATCATCCCACCTTATCTCCAGACTTCTACCCAGGGTCACTCTTGCCAACAAAGGGTCTCTTTTCAGGAATTTTTTCTTAATGACTGCCAGACTCTGGTATGTATCTCTTGTCTGGGTGGGCCTGGTAACGCTCACTTTCTTGCCTCCCTCACCCCTCAAGATAACAAGATAACAACTTCTGAAATCTCCTTTAGTTCTCCAAGCAGGTAGAAGCAGGGGCAAGTAAGTTCAGGTAAATCAATTACTCCATAAGTCCATACTAAGTTCCCAGCATACCTGTCCTATGAAGGAGGTAAGAGAAGGTGCAACCTCTATTCTTTTGGAGTTTGTTTTATTTTTTTGCTTTTTGGAGGGCATTTGGGGTTAAGTGACTTGCCCAAGGTCACATGGCTAGTAAGTGTGTCAAGTGTCTGAGGCCATATTTGAACTCAGGCCCTCCTGACTCCAGGGCCGGTTCTCTATTCACTGTGCCACCTAGCCTCCCTGCCTTTTGGAGTTTGTAGGATGCTTTGGGAGATAGCCATCTGCCTATCCATCATCATTGCTACAATTTATAAAGTGTTTTAAGATTTACAAAGTGCTTTACAAATATCATCTCATTTCATCCTCAAAACAACCCTGGGAAGTAGGTTCTATTATTATCCCCATTTGCGAGATGAGGAAACTTAGGCAGAGAGCATTTAAGTGACTTGCTCAGAGTCCCATAGCTATGATATGAAGGTAGGCTGGATTCAAAGTTGGGTCTTTCTGACCCTAGGTCCATCTTTCTATCTAATTCTTCTCCTAACTGCCGTACTTAGGAATTAGACATCAAAATAGGGCAATAGGTGATCCAGAACTCTATAGAGAGTGTGGTGGGCTTTATAAAAATTCAGAGAAAGGGCAAGATCTGTGTGAGGAAGAGCAACAAAAGAAGGCTTCAGAGAGAAGATAAAATACGAGCTCATACTTAAAGGACCGGTGGGTAGAATGTAGATGGGCAATGCGGACAGGAAGATTTCAAGTGGGGAAAATGGATTAAACTAAGTAACACAGAAACACATCTAACATATTTAGGAGTCAGTGATGACACAGGTCTAGCTGAATGGAGAACAGATGTGGGGAAATGGTAGGATTAGAGCAGTCATCTCAGAAATGCAGAGATTTTGAATGCCAAGTAGAGAAATTTAATCTTGATTCTATAGTCAGTGAGAACTCAATAGAAGTTCTTTAGTAAGGAGAGGATATGATAAAAAGTTAGGTTTGAGGGTGATTAATGTGGTAGATGTTTTTGTTGGGGCTTGGTGGTCTAAATCAGGAACACCAGTGACCTGTTAGTGGGGAGAGTGGGGCCAGGATATGTACTGGCAGGCGTTTCTGAATCCGATTCACTGATTCTCTGTAAATCCCCTATTCCAGAGAAGGAGCTCACACCCCTGCTGGCCCACAGGCTATTCGAGGAAAGTCTTCCTGAAGGATGTGTATGAGTCACCTTGTACTTCACCCCAGAGACCTCAGGACTATGATGTCAATACCGAGCTGACCCTTTCTGGGAGTGGTGATCCTATCCTCTGCCATCAGCTTGTTTCTGATCTTTTCAACTTCTCATCCTGCCCTTTCTCCCAGTGTTCCTTTAATGGCATTTTCCAGCCTCCTGTGGCTGGGAACTTTATTGTGAGTCCTGGGGGTATCATTTCCTTTTGGGACATGGGATAGGGTCATTAGAGGTCCAGTATTTATTTTGCAGCCAAATCGCATCCTACCCACAAGGGTTGTTGGTTTACCCTTCTGAACTTTATCCCAGATATTGACTCCCCCACTTGTGCCATTTTTGATGCTCTTTGGGGGAGAACAAGTGGCCATTAGTTCAGCCCAGACACCAAGCACCCTTTGGCTGAGGGAATTAAGGTGATTGGCTCAAGATGAACAGGGATAGTATATAGGGAATCTTGGAGGGTAGGACCATAGTGGACTTGGACAGTGATGGGGGAATGTAGCAGCTAAGGGCCATTGAAAGTATAGGAGTCAAGATCTAGGGACCAGAGGTGGGGTGGATATAAGAACTGAGGGTAGGCAAGCAGAAGGATGAGAATTAACTATGCCCTTGCCAGGGATCTGCATCCTTATCCTTACTCCTGTATCCTGTACCTGGACATAGGCCTTCTCTGCATTCTACTACACTGTGGACTTCCTTCAGAAAGTGATGAAGCTGCCTGTGACCTCTCCAGGGGAGCTGGGAATTGCAGCCAAGGCTTTGTGCAATGAGTCATGGGTAAAGGTAAGTCCCCTTTGATATCTGCCCAGACAGTACATGATTGTATGTACAAGATCTTGTGGCCATGGATAGGATGTTGGCAGCATTATCTCTGTCAATTATTCCCATCCCTGTCAATCATTCCAATTTCAATCCCATATAGTCTAGAATTAAAGGCCACCAATGGGAGCCATATTTCTGGGCCATCTGCCTGCTCCTAGCCCTTTATCCCATTCACATGAGAGTCAACAAGAATTTCTTAGTTCCCAAAAGACTCATGTTGAAAAAGCTATTTGCATCCAGAGAAAGAATACAGAGCCTGAATGCAGTTTGAAACAAACTATTGCTCTCTCCTTTCTTTTTTGTTTTGTTTCTTCTTTCTCGTGGTTCATTCCATTAGTTATAATTCTTCTTTACAATGTGACTAAAATGAAAATATGTTTAATGTGAAGGTATATGTAGAACCTTTATTGGATGCATGCCTACTTGGGGGGAAGGGAGAAAAGGGAGGGGGAGAAAATTTGGAACTGGAAAACTTATGGAACTGAATGTTGTAAACTAAAAATAAACAAATGAATGTATAAAAAAGAAAAAAGAAGTTCTTAATTCAGCCCAAACACTAGATACCCCTCAGCTGAAAAAATGGAACCACCCTCCTAGATGTCGTTTAGAAGAGGAAGTGAAGGAGCATCTTCTTACTCTAGATGGAGCTCCAAGGTCCACAGGATGCTTTATCTCTCTTCTGTTACTTAATCTGCAATTTGTTAAGCACCTCCTTTATGCCAGAGGCTAGGCCAAATGTTAAAAAGGGGAAAATATAATAGTCTCCTTTCTCTGGAAGCTAACATCTATTGAAGAGATAATATATACATAAATCAGTAAGTACAAAATAAATAAAATGTAAATGGAGGGGAAGTAGAAGAATACCCCTAAGGCGGGGAGAGGCTGGAATCTGTAGCTCTTTGGAGAAAGTGCCATTTGAGTACAGTTAAAGGAAACCAGGAATTCCAAGAAAATGAAGTGAGGTGGGAAAAGCTGTCCAGGCTTGGGGGATAGCCATTGCAAAAGTCTGGGAAATTAATGGAGTGGTATGTGTGAAGGACAGAAAGAAGGTCTGTTTGTCAGCGCCATGGAATATAGGAAGGGGAGTAATATACAGGGAGTCCCAAAAGTCTTAGTTCAGTTTTAAACTTTAATAAATTTAGAAATACAAATGCTATAAACTTACAATAAAAATTTTTTTTTCAATTTATCATGACCCTATTTGGGGTTTACCTGTCAAATGTACTGGAGTGGTTTGCCATTTCCTTCTCCAGCTTATTTTACAAATGAGGAGACTGAGGCAAACAGGATTAAGTGACTTCCCCAGACAGGGCTAGTCAGTGTGTGACACTGGATTTGTACTCAGGAAGATGAGTCTTCCTGACTCCAGGGGCACTCTATCCACTGTGCCACCAAGTTGCACCCCCTGCCCTCCTCCCCCCCACCAAATATTAGAAAGGATAATTATTTCTATTTTTAAAATATTTTTTATTAAAATTTAACATAACTACTATCTTTTGCTAAGTACATCATCATAATAGTCGATTTTTGAAGCTGGTAGATACTTTCATCAGCTGCTGCTCAGTGACTGAAAGGATTGCATTTGTAATCCTAACCTTAAGATCACCCAAAGAACAAGGCCTTCATGTCTATATGACAGGTCTGATGTGACTTCCCCAGGGAAAAGTCTAATGAAGATAGATCTGGTAACCAAGGTGACCAAGCAAGAGTACCACTATTCTGGTTTTGAGAAAGGGTCATATAGAAACTAGGGCACACAATGTGTGTGTCATCACTTGGATGCTCTATTTTGTTAAAATAATTAGAATTTTATTATTCAAAATTCCTAAAACTAAATACATGTAAAATATATCTAAATAGTTAAGTTTTTAAATATTATTTTTGTAAGTTGTAGCATTAGTACTCCTGAAGTTAAATTATATCATATATATGTACATATGTAAATATAAACTTTTATATATGTGTATATATACGTACATATGTATATCCTCTTTGACTGCACTAAGAATTTTGGGACATGCTGTATAATAAGATTAGAAGAGACTAGGCCATGGAGAGCTTTAAAATCTAAATAGAGAAGCTTATATTTGATGCTAGAGGCAATCATATGAAACTAATGGAGTTTATTAAGTCAGGGAGTAAAATGGTCAGACTTCACTTTAGGAAAACACTTTGGTAGCTGTGTGCAGGCTAGAGTGGGAAGGAGAGAGACTTGATAAAGGAAGACATTTTAGGAAGCTAATGCAGTAATCCAGGAGTGATGAGGACCTTAACTAGTGTAGTGGCCTTATGGGTAGAGAGAAAGGAAATGGTTTTTTTTAATAGTATTTTATTTTTTTCCAATTACATGTAAAGAAAAATTTTAACATTCATTTTCAAAAAATTTTGAGTTCTGAATTATCTTTCTTCTTCCCTCAATTCCCCTCTTCCTAAGACAGTAAGCAATTTAATATTGGTTATATATGTTCAATCATGTAAGACATTTCCATACTAGTCATGTTGTAAAAGAAGAAACAGAACAAAAGGAAAAAAAACATGAAAAAAAAGTAAAGTGAAACTAGTATGCTTTGATGTGCATTCAGACTCCATCAATTCTTTCTCTGGGATGTGAATAGCTTTTCCCCACAAGTCCTTTAGAATTGTCTTAGATTATTGTATTGCTGAGAATAGCTAAGTCATGCATAGTCGATCAATGAACAATGTTGGTGTTACTGTGTGCAATGTTCTCCTGGTTCTGCTCACTTCACTTTGCATCCATTAATGTAATTATGAGAAAAGAATAGTTTTGAAAGATATTGTGGAGGTAGAAATGAAAAGTTTTAGCAACAGTTTGGATTTGTGAGTTGAGGGAAATTGAGTAGTCAAGGATATCACCAAACTTATGAAACTGGGTGACTAAAAGAATGGTTGTACCCTGGACAGAAACAGTGAAATTCTGTGGGGAAAAAAGAGGGTGAGTTCAGTTTTAGACATTTTGATTTTGACTATGGGAAGTCTAGTCTAAAATATCGAATAGGCAGTTGAAGGGTCTCTTTTCTCTTTTATTTATTTTTTTCTGAGAGGGGAAGGTAGGGCTATTGGGGTTAAGGGACTTGCCCAAGGTCACACGGCCAGTTTTTTGTGTGTGTATGTTAAGTGTCTGAGGCTGGATTCAAACTCAGGTCCTCCTGACTCCAGGGCCGATGCTCTATTCACTGTGCCACCTAGCCGCCCCAAAGGGTCTCTTTCTCAAGAGAGTATGGTTGGATTTATGTATTTGGGAGTCATCTTCAGAGAAAAGATCATTAAATGTATGTGAACTGATGAGGTCACCAAGGGATAGAGTGTAAAGAGAATAGAAGAGGACCTGTTGAGATCTAGGGGTTCCGGGACCCCAAAACTGAAGGGTAAGTGAAGCAGGTCCTGCCTCAAATGAATTCAACCCAAGCCTTCTTTCAGCCAAAGCACTGGTCAGAGTGGGTGAGATTTTAAGAATCCACTGTATTTATGACACTTGTATTGGCAGGCCTGCCAGATTGAAACTGAGCATTTTAATGGGGGGCAGATGGACCTTATATACAGAAAGACTGTGGAAAGGATTTAGGAGGGTCGAAGTAGTCCTGAGTGACTGGGAGTTAACAGAGAAGGACCCTGAAGGGTCAGGTGCCCCAGGCGAACACCAGGGACCTGGGCCATGTGAAAGGGATCTAGAGGGAATCAAGGAGTTGGTGGTCCAGGGTGGGGCCAGGTGCTGACAATGAGAGCTGCAATGAAAGGATTATATACTGGAAAGGGCTGAGTGCCCCATGGGAATGGGGCTTTTCCAGGGGCTTTTCCTTTTTGGGGTCTAGATCCCAAAGACATGGTCTTTTCCTTTTGGGGGTACAAATCCCAATTCCATCAGGCCCAGAATAGAGCCTTAGGGTACCCTATAGTCAGGAGGGTGAACTAACAAGGAAGACTGAGGAGGGGAACCCAAAAGAAGAGAGGGTATCCAGGAAGGAGGGTGGTTAACAGTGCTAAATACTTCAGAGAGAGCAAGAATGATGAAGAGTGAAAAAGGATCATTAGATTTGTCAATCAATTAAATCTTTGTTAACTTTGGAAAGAGTTATTTCAGTTAAGTAAGAATATAGAGTTGTGTCTGACTTTTCATGATTCCATTTGGGGTTTTCTTTACAGAGAAACTGGAATGGTTTGCCATTTTCCTTCTCCAGCTCATTTTACAGATGACAAAAATGAGTCAAACGGGATTAAGTGACTTACCCAGGGTCACAAAGCTATTAAGTGTCTGAGGCCAGATTTGAATTTAGGAAGTCTTCATGATTCCAGGCCCAGAACTCTATATCCACTGTGCCCACCTAGTTGACCACATCTATAGTTTCAGCTGAGTGAGGTAGCTAGATTGCAAAGGGTTGAGAAGTGAGTGAAAGGAGAGGAAGTTAAGTCAAAGGGAGGAGAGGTATAGCTTGAGGATATAGTAAGGTCTAGTAGGGCAGCTGGGTCATGCAGTGGATAGAGTGAGAGGCCCTGGAGTCAGTTGGACCTGAGTTCAAATTTGGTCTCTGACACTTCTTAGCTGTGTGACCCAGGGCAAGTCACTTAACCCTATTTGCTTCATTTCCTTATCTGTCAAATGAATTGGAGAAGCAAATGCTGAAATACTTCAGTATCTTTGTCTAAATGGGGTCAGGAGGGTCAGACAGACTCAACAAAAACAAGGGTCTAGTAAGAGTTTGTTTGTTTTTGGAAAGTGGAAAAGTGTTTTTCTAAGTAACTAGAAAGGAATCAATAGTAGATAGGATGGGATCAAAGATTAGTGGAAAATGGCTGTGAAGTTAGTTGATTTGCTGGAGAGGCCTGGAGAGGAGGGGATTGAATGTACATATAGAGGGACTGGGCTTTTGAGAAGGGTCTGAAGGAAGCAAAGGAAAAGAGAATGAGAATTCATACTGAGAGGTTTTGAGATGTAGAGAAGAAAAAATTGATGGTAAATGTTTTGAATGGTGTTTATTTTCTCAGTAAAGTAAACCTTGAGGTCCTTCCCTGAGAGAGAGGGGAATAAATGATGTGGGACTTTTAGGGAAAGAAAGGAAAGTTTAGAGCAGTGTGTGTGGGACTGGGAGGGTTAAAAGGATTTCCTTGTTGAGGTGAGGACTCAACTGAGATTAGATAATATAAATTTGTAGTAATTCTGTTGGCATGGTCCTATGATTTCCTCTTGCTCTGTTCAGCAGCACACGAATAGGAGTGGAAGAAGAACATGGGAATAATCCAGGGTTGGGGCTTGACCAATCTTTAGTTTCATTATGATTTTCTAAAGCACTTTGACTTGCACCATTCCACTGGATCCTCCAAAGGGAAGCAAAGACACATGGGTCTGCTTCATAGAGGAGGTAACAGAAATTCAGAGAGGTAAAGTGAACTGCAAGATTCAAATTTCAGTTTATGGATGGGACTAATTGACCTCCAGCATTATTTTTCAATTCTTGAGATTCTTTGATTTTTTTAACCTGTCCAAAACTACACAGTGGGTTAATATCAGAGCCAGGATTAGAAAGAACCCAGGTCTCCTGACTCTCAGAGGTAGGGCTTTTTGACCCTACACTACATTTTATGGTTAATTAAATTGTAACTGATTATTATTGTACCAAGTCTGAGTTAGCATTGAGTTAAAGATCCTTCTAGCCTTTTGGGTCTTTTGAAAGTACTTCTAGGGCAGCTAGGTGGCGCAGTGAATAGAGCACCGACCCTGGAGTCAGGAGAACCTGGGTTCAGACACAACGCAAAAAACTAGCCGTGTGACCTTGGGCAAGTCACTTAACCCCAATTGCCCTGCCCTCCCCCCTCAAAAAAAAAAAGTACTTCAAATCTTTTGTTTAAATTGCTTAGTGAGTGCTTTTTGTTTTCTAGGAGACCCAAACTTCCTCTTTTGGTTAAAATGTTAATTTACCAGCTAAGTACTCCCACCCCCACCCCTGCTTGAAGGCATGGAACCCTAACACACTAATGTTTATGTATTGGTCTCCCTGAAGCCATCTAACAACTCTCTAGACTTGGGCTCTGTGGCCTCCTTTAGTCATGGGCAGACTTCTGACTGGCTTCCTTATAGGTTATGTAGGGTTATTTGGGTTAGTAGGGAAAAAAAAGACTGAATTTGAGAATCAGGATACCTGATACCTGGGCTTTACACCCTACCTGTGACCTAATCAACAAATATTAGGAAACAGTTGCTGTCCTTTCTCTGGGACTCTGTGTTTCCTCATCTATAATATACTGGGGGGGAAGAGGAGTTAGATGAGAAAATCTCTAAGGTTCCCTTAAGCTTTGAAGTTCTTATTATAAAATAGGACATATTCTGGGAAAAGGAATAGAGGTGGGGAACCCAGGGTCTAGACAATGGCACTACTGAGAGTTCTGTGTTCCATCCCCAGCTGCTGGAGCGAGCCCCTAGTCAGCAGGCCCGCCTGGCAGATTACTGTGCCTCTGCCACCTTTGTAAACCAGCTCCTGGTTCAAGGCTACAAATTTGATGAGCGCACCTTCTCCAATATTGCTTTCCAGAAGAAGGTATTCATTGGATTGGGGGGGGTGAGGGTGGGGAGGAGCAGGAAAGGTTGAAAGGGAGAGGAGGAGGGGGGAGAGTGGAAGGAAGGGGAGAGATTGGAAAGAAAAAGGGAGGACAGGTTGGAAGGGAGGGGACAAGAGAAGGGAGAGGGAAGAAGATGATGGGAGGGAGGAGGAGGAGAGAGGGTGAGGTAGGGGAGAAGGGTCCCTTGGAGTTTAGACTCTAGCTACAAGTTGAGTATTGCCAGGCAGACCCTAGCCTGGTGTTTTCTTCCTCATTAATCTTGAGCCCCCATGCCACCGTGACCCTTACAGTCTTCATCTGCTTAAACCAAAGGGAATTAGAAGAAGGGAGTTTATGGCTTCGGCTGCCTTTGAAAGTATATGCCCAGAGACTTGGGCAGAAAAAGAAACTAGAGTTGGGGAGGGGTATTTGTTCATTTTTTTAAAGAGATGAGAGTGTGTCAGAGAGCTCAGTGACCCAAGGGTCTGATTGTGGCTTCTTCATTCTTCCTCTATAGGCCGGAGACACATCTATTGGCTGGGCACTAGGTTACATGCTGAACTTGACCAACATGATTCCACCTGACCAGCAGAATTTCCGAAAGGGCACGGACTATGGTTCTTGGGTAGTCTTAATTCTGCTTTTCATCATGGTCATCCTTGTTGCCTTGGCCATGCTTTTTTGCTTTGCTCGATCTTCCAAGTCACAGAGCGCCATCTAAGTTAGGTGCCTGGCTGGGATGGGTCAGGCCCTGTCCTCGCTATGGCCCCCAGCACTGCTGTCCCCTCCTTCTATTCTAGAAGCAGCAGGACTATCTCTCCTCCCAGTGTAGGCTTTATCAGGTGGGACAATTCACTTAGTCTTCCTGGCTTTTGGGGGAGGGAGATGTTGTACAAATGGATAGTAGGGAAGGAAGAGACTAGAACAGAGGAATAACAGGTAACTTGGGGTTTTCCTTCATCAGCTTGGGGAAATCTGGTCTCATTACTGTTCACTTCATCGAGCAGGTTGTACTACATGAAAAGTAGAGCCTGGCAGAGGTGATAACAATGATTCTTACCAAATCTAACCTAAGGTATCTAGAGCTGGAGATCCCAGCAATCCAGAATGTCCCCCAAACCTTAGTCACACATCTGTCTTTGAGCTGGTATTAGTACAGCCTGACAATGTTACAGGCTTGGGACAACTTGACTTCCAGTAAGACTTTGGGTAGGACATAACCAGGACCCAGATTTGGGTATTAGAAGCCCCACATCTGATATGTGTGTCATGGAGTGGCAGGGTCCTAGGCTTTAGCCCCAGGTCTTCAAATGATACTTTGGCTGGGGCTGGAGGCTCCTTCTGCCCCTCCTCCATCTCTGTCTAACTTGAGTCAAACCCTTTCCTTACTGGCATTCAGGGGTGAGGATATTTACTGAGCTACTCAGGTAGCCCTACCCTATGGGGTGGGGATGGAGTCTGATCCCTCCATGGAGGGCAGTAGTCCTGTATCATGAAGAGGCAGATAAGGCTTAACTAATAGAGAGCCTTGGGGTTGAGAAGTAGAGATCAGACTCAATGGAAGGGGGAAAAAGAAATCCTGGCTAACACTGTCCTAATTTCAAACTCCAGAGCTGCCCAGCATGCATATGGTTCTCACTGTGGTGCTTGTGTAACTTGGTAGGGGGAGAGTGGGTGGAGGAGAGAGACCAAGAAAGAGAGAGACATGCAGTCTGCATCTCTCCATGCCTGCCCTGGGAGAGCCATTGGCATTCATCACTTGTGTTAAAAAAGAAAAAAAAGTTTGTAATAAAATGTATCCTGGATAACTAGCCAGTGCTGAGGCTCATTTCTCCTTGGGGTAATTCCCTGGCTTATCCCTGGCCCACATGCACATTGCAGAGCTTATAGTCCCAGAAACATAAGTGCTAAGTAGAATGCCAAATAGAAGAAAGAACGGTCACCTTGGGGGGGGGGGGGGAGACGTGAAAAGTGTCCCTTATGAAAACCTTCCTGGAGAAATCTACCTCAAGAAGGTAGATTATTTTGAGCTAGATTTTGAAGGAGTGAAGACTGTATAAATGTAGAAAGGGTTCAAATCCATCATTCCTCTGCCTTAATTAAGAGTCAACATCACCTTTCTCAGACAGAAGAAATGCATTAAGACTTTCCAGAAAGGAGGGGTATTTGTGGAAGTGGGCTATGGGGGTATGTGTGTGTGTGCTTCCCTCGTCACCTGTACCATTATTTTATTACCTCCATTAGGAATTTCCCTGACAGTCTACGATTTTTTCTCTCACTCTGCACATGCTGCTGCTCTAGACCATCTCCTCTACTTTTCCCTGGATACAGAGGGAGTGCCATGGAGTCCCAGTCTCTGGTTAATCTGCAGGAAGATGCAATGTACATGGGCCTGAGTCTCTGTACTCTAATCTCCACCCAGGCAGATGTTTGGCTGGTGCTCAGAGGTGGAGGGAGAGGGGGGAGGCAGGGGAAGCTGCTGTCACTGGTGACTCAGGGTTGATGTGCAGGAGGGAGGGGGGAGAGGAGCCAGTACACCCATAGAGATTGGATCTGATGTATAGGATGCTGAGTTTCTGACCAACTCCTGGGGGAGGCCAACTTTATCTTTAAATAGGGATACTCTTTGACAGGATTACCTTTGGGAAGATATTTCCAACTATTAATGTTTAGAAGGGGTTGAATTTAAAAGAAAAATATGGATTTATGCCAGTCTCCCATGTTACTACATGAATTATCTATCTCCTGTATCCTCCCCCTTTGAGTTCATAAAGAGATGGACACACCCAAGTGTCTGCAGCACAGTGGGCAGACAGCTCTCTGTCCACGTCCTTCAGCCAGAATTACATCCAGCCTAAACCTCTCTCTGTGTTCCCTGCAATGCAGTTTAGGCCATGTTCAAGATCCAGAGTACTTTTCTCCTGGCTTGCCCTTGGGGGTGGTTTTGGTACCTCTGGCCAAGGCTGTGGGACTGAGCCCCCAGTTTCCTAGGCCTTGAAACAGGTATTGTAAATTTGTCTAGACTATTGCCTTGGGAGTTGGGTGATTGGGAAAGCTTTAAGAAGGTTGAAGCTCTGGATAAGTGTAAGAAACTGAATAACATTTTTTTTAAAAAGGCCTCTGCTCTAAACCCTACCTTGTTTCCACAATTTCAGAAAATAGAAATGACCCCTCCTATTCCTGGGCATAGATGAACATGGTGTTATTTGCAGTTAAAAGTATTTTCAAGGCTAGGGTGTATGCAACTGGACCAAGAGACAAGTTAAGAATTACCCCTTCCCCCCAAGGCTTCTTTAACTAGGATAGATTTCCTGAGAGTCTACAGCTATACTGGTTTCTTGAAATAAGCCCTAGCTAATTGAGCAGAAGAGGTCCTAGGCCCTGTTCCCCCCACCCCCAATTGGAATGATTCATCTTAAGACACTCCTGTCTCATCCCTCCCCCCCCAATTTCTGGGAAATGAGCTCAGATGCTATTTCTGTCTGGCCAAGCTGACCTTCAGAGATGGGAGGGGATAGGTGCAGTGAGGAGGGGGCCCCCACCAATAGCCATGACTCTCAGATCGGGAAAGCTGGCCAAGACCAACCCCGCAGTATGTTTCTGAGCCAAGGAGCCCTGCAGTATGAAGGACTAGGGCTACACCCTTCTCATGGTTGAAGGGATAAGCTTAGACCCCTCCCCAGAAATACCTCTTGTTTAGCCATACCAGCATTTCCCACTAGGAGAATTATAATGGTGGTTCTGGGGTATAATAATGCAAAAACTATTATAAGGAGACACACTGTTATATCAAAGACATTGAGAGCATAAGAGGAGACCCTTGGGGCTTTTGGGAAGGGTATTAGAGCAAGGGCACTGAGAATATTACTAGAAGGCAATCTGAGTGTGTGGTAACAAGGACATCTGGAATTGAAATAGGGAGTTCCTTGTGAGGGAGACCTCAGGGGTTTGTAGCAAGGTTAGTTGTGTTCTAAGAGAGGAAGCTTTGAGGACATTGTAAATGAGACCTTGAGTTTATTGTAAGGGGAACTCCAAATGTATTTTACATATTGGTCTTTTTATCCTAGAGGCTTATAATGGGGAACACCTCTGACTGTGGGTGTGACCCTGGGCACTTGACCTCTCAGTATCCCAGGCATCTTTCTAAGACTATAAATTGTGGAGGTGCAGATCTGCTTGGGTGAAGGGAATGGCCTCATTAGGAGGTCATTCATATACCAATAAAATTATTGGTCCAAACCCAGTCCCATTTATCCCTCATAAATGTTCTGTGTTCAAGTCAGGGGAACATGTGATTTTGAAGTAGCAGAGCGGAATAATAGATTTAAAATAAGAAGACCTGTGTTCAAATCCTCTCTCTGCCATTTGCTACATGCGTGATTTTAGGCAAAACCCTTAACCTCTCTGGGCCTTAGTTTATTTGTAAAATGGGAAGAGGAGAAAAGAAGTTAGATTAGAGAACTTCCAAGGTCCTTTTTGTTCTTTTTGAAATTTTTATTTCAAATTCATGGAATAAAACAAGCATTTCCATAATACAGTACAATAAAAAAGATGATTGCACATGAACCTACAAATCTATTATACACAACTTGCTATTCCTTTCAAATATACAATAAAATTATCATGTAAATTTTTTCCTTTTTTTTCTTCCCTACCCCCTCCCTAAGGATGGCTATCTTTAGATACAAATAGGTATGTGTATAAATGTGTGTGTATATATACACATGTCTATATGTAAAATTATTTTATATGTACTTCATTTATCAACTCTTTCTCTGAAAGCAGATAGCATTTTTCTTCAAATGTCCTTTATAGTTAATTTAGGACCTTCTCAATTCTGTCATCAAGCTTAACTTATTCATCACCTCTTGTTGCAAGCCATCCCTAATATCCTAATTGTTAATCCTCTTTCTCTTCTAATGATAATAATAATAATAACTAACATTTATATAGCTCTTTAAGGTTTAAAAAACACTTTACACATATTATCTAACTTGATCCTCACAACAACCCTGTGTACTATGATTTCCATTTTATAGATTAGGGAACTGATTTGTTGAGTGATTTGTCCCTGGTCACACAGTTACAGTGTCTAAGGTTGATACAGGGTATCGCCAGAGTCCTGCTCTCTAAGACTTGTGTATGTCATAGTACAAGACTTCAGGGACACCCTGTATATGTATTTTTTACATATTGTATCCCCCCAGGAAAATGTAAACTCCTTGTTTTGTCTTTGGAACCCCCTAGCTCTAGGACACACGGCCTTGTACATAGCAGTCACTAGCTATCTAATAAATGTTGGATAGATATGGGTTGGATGGCAAACCCAATGGGACATCCTCGCCCCCTAGTGGTTGCAAAAAGAGCCCGCTTCTTTGGTTGTCTGCGATAGCCTTCTTATGGGGTTGTCTTTGTCCAAGGTTACATACATGTGCATGTGTGCAATGGAGTTGGGGTGCCCCTCACTTAGGGACCTCAGTGAGGGGATGTGGTTAGGGGCAAATACTGAGTAGAAATCACCTCTCCAGGACTCTGACTCTACTCTCGTGATTATGTCTTCTCTAAGACCCAGGGTTTGGGGAAGGATGGAGACCCCAGGACTAGGGCAGCTGGTCTAAGGGGCAGCAGTGGGTATGGAGGGCAGTCTTCCCTTTTCACTGAGGGGTGCTTAGTCCCAATTTCCCCAAGTGACTACTCCACTGGAAGTGCAGGGGGGAAGTAGGAGGGGGGAGCGGCCCGTGGGCGGAGCTGCAAACACGGAGTGGGGCGGGTCCAGGGGCGGACCCTAGGCCAAGGGCGCCGCCCCCTCCAGCTGCTCCTGCGGT
This sequence comes from Petaurus breviceps papuanus, assembly GCF_028583685.1. Classification (NCBI taxonomy): domain Eukaryota; kingdom Metazoa; phylum Chordata; class Mammalia; order Diprotodontia; family Petauridae; genus Petaurus; species Petaurus breviceps. The sequence continues at coordinate 355,564 of NW_027187183.1, forward strand.
CACTAGCCCAGCTCACGCAGTTCGGGGCCCAGCACCCGCCGACTCCAGCAGCTGTCTGGTCTGCTGCGTTTTTTGTACCTCCGTTTCCGTTCCCACACGGTGCGGATGGTCGCAGCACTCCTCAGCCGGCCCGGTGCGATGCTGCCCCGCAGGTGGTGAAGAATGGCGTACCCGACCCTTTGGTTTCTGCTCTTCGGAATTATCGTCAGTGGGGCCCTACGCAGTGCCACTGCCATCCAGCCAGGTGAGAAGCCCTGCTCCTCAGTCCCCCTAACTCCCGTTCTCCTTCTCTGCTCCTCCCAACTTTGGGCTCCAGTGTCTTTTATAATCCCCCCCCCCCAATCCTTAGTTCCCATATTGGGTAATACCAGCTCCAAGGTGGTAACACAGCATACGACCTCATAATGTACAAGATTTTACTAGCCTTGCCCCATGCCGCCAAATCCCCTGTCCCGCTAACACCGCCAGCCCCCCTCCATTTTCTAGTACTACTAAACTCCGGACCATGCTGTCCCTTTCTGCTCCTTGGTAATATCAAGGTCCTTCCGTTGCCTAATACCGCGAGCCTCTCTCATACTACTATGTGGCCGCCATCTGGTCTGGGGGTGGCGGGGAGAGACCCTGAATCTCTCCTCACTAATTAATACCCCCTCCCCTAGCTATCTGGTAAAATCATGAGACCCTCCTTCCCGCTAAAACAGGTCCTTCCATATGCTAAAGCTTTGAGACCCTCCTTCCCACTAAAAACGCCATAACTCCCCCCCCCACACAAACACTTCCATCTGCTAAAACTATGAGATTCGTATTCTCTGATTATACCACTTCCCTCCGTCTGCTAACCCTCCTTCCTGCTAATAGCTCTGTAAGAGCCTCTCCACACTAAAATGGGTCTTTCCATCTGCTAATGCCATAAGGCCCCCTCCCGTTCTGTGTTAAAACGGGTCTTTCCATCTTTAACGCCAAAAGCCCCCCCCCCCCGCTTTTTTTCCTCTAACACAGAGACCTTCTTCCGCTAACCAGCGCCATGAGATTTACCCCTTTACCGAATAACGTGGTGGAATCCTCTCAGCTAAAATTAGTCCTTCCATTTACTAACGCCACGAGATCCCCTTGCTTTACCCGTGATTCCAGGAGACCCTTCTCCGCCTTTTCCTGGAGACCTTTTAAGTCCGTCAATATCTAGGATCCTTTCATCCTTTCGCCACGAGACACCCCCCCCCCCCCCTTTCCCAGTAACACCAATGAGACCTGCCAATTCCCTGAATCCTTCCATCTACTAACACCTTTTGAGACCCCCTTTCCTGGACCACGAGAACCACCGGTTTCCTCTAACGCCATGCGCCAATAAAGTGTTCCTCCTCCTTCTGAGGCAGTGAACGCCATGAGACCCTCCTTCCCACGCCATTAGACCCTCCCCTTCCCTCTAACGCCATGAGACCCCACATGTCCTTTTTTCTATTAAAGCCACGAGAACCCCCCCCCCTTTTTATCCCCCCATTATGGGTCCTTTCATTTGCTAACACTATGACCTGCTTTTTCCCTGCTAAATATCTGTCCTCCTTCCATCTGCTAAACCACCCCCCCCCTTTTCCCGCTTATACGAAGGTAGCACGTACTCGTAGTCGGAGTCATTGTCGTCGCAGCAGTGGTCGCCGCTTCGTAAGACCTTCTGAACTATTAAGTCCCTCCATTTGCTACCTCTCCTACCCGCTTAATGCGGGCACTTCTCCATCCACTTAACGCCATGAGACTCTCCTTCCCACGAATATTGATCCCCCTCATCAGAGCCATGAGAACCCTTTTTGTTAATCCCACATTCCTTGTTCCTGTTACGCTATAAGACCTGCCTCCCCGCTTAGTAGTGTTTGTCTTTTCATCTGATGAGACTCGCCAACTTTCTATTGTAGCCATTCATCCTGGCCTAAAATGACAATTTCCTCATTTAGTAATGCCTGGATACTCTCTGCCTCTAACACAGGCACTCCCCTATCTTCAGATGGAGCTGAGACTATCTCAGTAAAATTGCTGAAGCGATATGCCCCTCCTTAATAGCGGGAAATGTTCCTACTAATGTGGACACCCTTTTAGAGAGTTGAGACCCTCCGTCCAGTAAAAGGGGAGGAGGAATATGGGGGGACCGGAAGATTCGTCCACATTGTAATACTGTGAGACCCTCCCAGACCTTTCCTCCGCCCCGCAGTGCCGCGCCCCTCTGCCCCTGCAGTACCACACCCCTTAGTCCTATAATACCTCTATCCTCCATCCTTTTATCCTGCGGTACTCCACCCCCTCCTTGTAATACCGTCCCCTACATCCCTGCAGTACCCCGCCCCTCCTACCCTTATAATACTGCACCCCACAGTCTGCAATACTCCGCCTCTTGGTCCCCTGCAGTACCACGCCCCTCCATCCCTGCAGTACTGACCTCCTCCCCTTTTGAACATTCCCCTCCTTCATGATTCTTCATAGGTTCTTCCTATACCCACCTCCTGTTTTCCACCAATACCTTCTCCCTCCATAGACTACCACCCAATCTATAATCCACCTCCTCCAGAAAGATAATGCAAATAGGAGCTTCCGGACTTCTCCCAGCACAAACCACCTATATCAATATTTACACATCAACATCCTATGTTCCCTGGATAACTTTTTCCAAAACCCTACTTCCCAGATCTTATATTCTCTCAGCCTTCATTTTCTGGAAATACTCTTCTTGTTCCCTTCTCTGGATACATTCTGTGAATACCAACCAATGTATGCCAACTTCCTCCATTCTCCAGGTGCCTTCTCTGACTCTACTCTTCAACTTATGCTTAGCTGTTTCATTTTCCTTATATTTATGTAAAACAAATTCTTCCAATTCTTCCATATTCCGTGTTGTAAGTTTCACCATACGTGATCATTGCCTTATCATTCAGAGGTGGTATTCCTTGTGTTGGTGAGACTCAGGGCAGTGGACTATAAAAGTAACTCTCTTAAGAAGAAGCAAAAGGTCAACAAATTCTAGGTTTGGGGGAAATTGTGTGTAATGTGTCATCTTCTAGTCTCCATTGCCTGTTGCTACTCATCATAGGAAGCTGTCCTTAACTGCCCTGAGGGGGTGGTCTCATATGAAGGAGGGGGAGCCCAGGGTATAGTTGTATCACAACTATATCTCAGTGTAATTCACCTATCCTGTAATACGTTATACATGTAGTGCATAGCACATGAAACATTATAATTATTTGTATACAAATCTTAACTTCATCAATTAACATTAGACATTTACAAATTTTTGTCAAGCATTGTGCTAGTTAACTGAGATACAAAGACAAAAATGAAGTATTTTTTTTCCCCTCAAGGAGCTAAAGGAGACAGGTACAAATGTTTTGTTGTTTGATCCTTTTAGTCATGTTCCACTCTTCATGACCCCATTTGGGGTTTTCTTGGCAAAGATAATGGAAAGGTTTGGCATTTCCTTCTCCAACTCATTTTTAGATGAGGAAATCAAGGCAAACAGCGTTAAGACAGCTTAGTAAGTGTCTGAGGTCATATTCAAACTCAGATCTTCCTCACTCCAAATATAAATATATACCCCCCCCAAAAAAAAAATTTAAGATAATTTTTTGATCCATGGGGCAGCAACCAAGGGAAGAGGCAGAGATGAGGAGGGAAGGACATTCCAAGAATGGGGACAATCTGAACAAAGGCACAGAGATGGTAAATTGAGTGCTATGTCTTAGAGCCAGCTACCGTGTTTCCCCGATAATAAGACACTGTCTTAATTAATTTTTTTGGACAGAAAAACACCAGAGGGCTTATTTTCAGGGGAGGGCTTATTTTAGAGGAATCTTACACAGTAAGGGGAGGGCTTAATTTTGGGATAGGTCTTATTATCAGGGAAACACGGTAGAAAGCTTTGAGGGACATTTTGCACTTAATTTAAAAATCACTTTTGCTACAATAACCCTGAGAGCTACCGCATGTAATTTTAACCCTATTTGATAAATGCAGAAACTGTTCACATCAAGTTTGGTGTTCTTTCCATTACACCATAAACCCCTGTGCACCTTGAGGATGGAGTATTCCCAATGGTTAGCACAGACTAGTTACTCAATCAGTAAGTGAGTGAGTGAATGAATGAATGAATGTGTGTATGTATGTAAAGACTTTGTGGGGCACAGAACAACTTATCTGTATATCTTCATCATTAGGACTTCCTGGGAGCAAATTTAGCCCCATATTTTGGTCTCTCTAGGCCATCTCTAACCACCTTTGCACAGATTGTCCCCATTCTTGGACCCTTCTTCCTCATCTCTGCCTAGACCTACTGAGTTTCACCACCAAGAATCATGTAACCTGAGATAGATACATATTCACTAGCTGTGAGGGCAAAAGACTTTGTTCTTATTAATCATAGGCTCATAGAATTTAGAACTAGAAGATTCTTTAGAGATCATGTGATTTAAATCTTTTATGGATCGAGGAAAAAGGCCCAGAGAATGAATTGTGCAAGGTAACACACAGTATCAGAGTCAGAATTCTGACCTAACACCTTTTACTCCAAATCTAGTTATAATAATAATCCTATTATAATATAAATTACTTGAAGAACCTCAACCCTGATACACACATAAGTGTTGGAGTGGATCTAGAACATTGGGTGCAATTGCAATCTGGAAAATCCTAGTCTGAATTCTGCTTAAATACTGTGTGACCCTGGGTTCAACCTGTTTCCTTTCCTATAAAAATGGGATAAGGACAACTATCTTCCAAGGATCAGATGAAATAATATATGTAAAGAGCTTTATTAAACCTTAGAGTACTGTACACATATTAGGTATTATTCTGATGATGAGGATGAGGTTGATGATGATGGGAAACTTTGGCCCTGGTCAGGGGAGTAGCTCTTTACTTTCCTGGTGGCTTTTCTTTCTTTTTTTAATTTACTATTAGTTTAATGACCAAAATGAGGGGATGGGATGGGGTTAGAAAATTCTACTCAAGCCTTTTCAATAAGAGCCTAGAACTCGTAGCTTACATTTCTTCCCCAAAGACAGCTTAACTGGCATGGGTTTGTCACCATTAACCTAGCTCAGAGGGCTAGTAGGCAGAAAATTCTTCTGGGTCTAAACCAGGAGTTGGAGAAAGGAAGAAGCACTTGTGGGAGCCAGATTCTGTTGATATGATAATCTTAGGAACAAAAAAATCTCAGTGGAAAGGACAGAGAAGTCCAATTCTCTGACTTTAGAGATGGCATTATAGACCTAGAGAAATGATTTGCCCAAGGCCATGTGGGTAATATAGTATTTAAAGTAGGTATCTTCCAGATCTGATGTCCTATTACAAGTTGCTTCTTATGAGAAAACTGCTCCTTCCCAGTTGATACCAAATTTGGGGTTGATATCAGAGATGTGGGATGGATATGAGTGACTATGAAATTATGGTACTTGTCTGCCAAGAGGAAGTAAGATGTACCATGGAAGAGCCTTCACCTGTTAAACTGAAAGGGAAAGAGTATTGGGATCTTGAGAAGGAACTTGACACTTCAGAGGAAAAAAGGTCTAGAAAGCAGCAGGTTTCTTGTATGACTGCTTACAATACTGCATACATGGTGGCAGTTGTTAGCATTTGCATTTTTTTCTACTTTGGAGGGCTGGGCTTAGGGTGATGAATAGCTAGGAGGCCCCATTTTGGCTAAATCCTGGGGAATTGGGTAGGTTGCCTGTCATTCTTGCTAGGGAAATGAGATTATGTTCCATCAGGGCTTGGGATAATCACTATACTCATTAAGACCCACCCTCTACTCCTCCCCAGGGTGTAGAAGGATGGGGACAATGACCAGATCCAATTTTGGGGAGGCTTTCACCTCTTCCATTTCCTTGTCTCTAGGACTGTGCTGACACTAGAATATTTAAATGTAGAATTCCTCATGTCTTGTTGATGTTAACTTTGTAGTTAAGAGAGATTTCTCAGTGTCTAACCTGGTATTTTCTCTTGGGAGGGGGAAGTGTTAGAGAGGGAATAGATATGGAACTCAGGAAATGAACATGTCTTCCCCCTTATCACTCAGATTGCGTTTCTCTCAGAGCTCTCCAATTCTACCATTGCCACTGTGATTCTATGAGATATTCCTAGCACCACACACTCTAGAGCAGTATAGAGTGACATTTAGCTTTGCCTTTCTTACCCTCCTCCTGCTTGCCTCATGTCTGCTCTGGGTTCCTCCCATTCTGTCAACAATGAATGCTTGGCAGTCTGTAGCTGCTCCCAAAGCCTCAGCAGGAGAGATCCCCTGAGGGCCTCCTGAATTTGCAGTTGTTGCCAAGTTGTAGGTCTTGTAATAGTAGTAACAACAACAAATAGCTGTCATTTCTATAACACTCTTCACATTTGCAAAGGACTTGCCTTAGAACAATCCTGTGAGGTAGAATTATCTTCCTCACACCAGTGGCATTGGCCTCATATTTCAAATGAGAAAACCAAAGTTGTGGAAAGTCAAAAAACTTGTCCATAATTGCACAACTTATGAGTTTGAGATGAGACTTGAATCCATTTCTTCTGACTCTTAAGTACATACACTATTCTTTTTGCTACCACAGAAAGATAAGGTGGATTAGATTTAAGAGTGGTGGGAGTTTTCTAAATCTCTGTCTTTCTGTGTTAGTATCAGAATTAGAAAGGACCTTGAAGGTCATCTAAACTAACCTCTTGATTTTATAGATTGGGAAACCATGGTCCAGAGGAGGGAAATGATTTGCCCAAGGTCATGGGGACATGTAGTGGTCTGCCTGAATCTAAGGATTTTTTTTTTTAGTAATAAGTTCAAGTTAGCAAGAGTCTACAGTGCTAAGTACAGGAGATAGAAAGAAACCAGTCCTTACCCTGAAAGAGCTTCCAATCTAATGGTGAGACAACTTGCAAAAAACTATGCAAACAAGATGTATAGAACCTAATTTGGAACATAGTGTCTTATAATATTGCTGATATGTTGCAATTCACTTCCTATCCATCAAGCCTAAAATGCACTCCCTCCTCACCTCTCAGTTTATGTGAATCTAATTTCCATCAAGACTGATAAACTTCTACCTTCCACAGTTAAGTCTTTCCTAATCCCCTTCAATTCCCTTCCTCCCTAAACTATTGCTACCTTGTATTCATTTTGTACACAGTTCTTCCTCTTGTCTTTTGAATGTATGTAAGCTCCTAGGGGCTGGGAGTGGTTCACTTTTTCTCTGTTTCTCCAGGGCCTGGAACAATGTAGGGCTTAACAAACTTAATGGCTGATTGGTAGTCAATAAGTGCTTGTTGATGAATCAATTCCGCCTCCCTATCTCTGGGCAATTGAGTTGATTTGGCCAAGAGCTGAAAATTTTGAAAGACTTGATGGGCTCTGTGGCCTTCAGGGGATAGAAGGTAATTTACTGTTTATTTCTGGGCTAGACTCTGGCTGGGAAGGAACTAATAAATTCTATGGGTGGAATAAGCAGGACCAGAAATTGCTCCCATTGAGAGGTGTGGATATGAAGGAAATGGATATTTTATGAAAAGGGCGCCAGATTTATAGTCAGAATGGATTCAAGTCCTGTTTCTAACACTAGTTGTGAGAACACACAGGCCCCTTCCTTATTCAACTTCCCTCAGACCTCAGTTTCCTCATCTCCCAAATGAGCATGATAATCCTGAAACTATCTACTTCATAAGGTTGTGTGGAAACTACTTTGTGAACCATATGCTGACATAAACATTAGCTGGCCTTAAGGTAAGAGAAGGTCATCAGCTAGGGAAGGCTGCTTTGAGCTCAGATCTAGCTATAGGGAACCTTTGTAACAACATTTATCATAGAATTTATGAATAGAAAGGTCCGCAGATCATTTAATCTTATTTCTACAGTGTGCCCAAGGTCACACATATAGCAGGTATTAGAGTCAGAATTCAAGTCTCAACTTAGGTCCAGTGTTTTTCCTATTAAATGCTGCCTTTCCTTGTCTCATGCAGGTTATCCTAGGGTTAAGTGGTGTGTGTGTGTGTGACAGTGATTCACATGTTACATTTTGTACCTTCCATAAAGGCTGCCACTGAGGTCTTACCCTTATCCTCTCCATGAGGGATAATGTTGGGACACATTCACTTGCTATGTTTTTGTCCTTTGATTACTAAATTATCCAGAACATAGATTTTTCTAGGTCCTTATTTTCCCTTCTCCTCCTGATCTTGTGGTGACAATTAATTCTCCATTATCCCTGAGAATGGAAGGGGAGAATGATATGAATAATACAGAGTAGCTGGTAATCCAGAGTTCTTCCATACATACTGGCTTTCTGTCTTAACTCTGGGACAAATAACTCAGATGTCAGGTGAACTGAACCTACTGGTCTCTGGCTTAATTTTTAACCAGCCTGAACTATGCTGGCCAGGGGAAGAGGAAGGGAACTTGTACCTGTGGGAAAGAGACACCTGGAGACACTGGAACTTGCTGACCCAGGAGTACCCAGCCCTAGGCAGTTTGCTGACTTGAGATGGTTGTCTATACTCTAGGGGAGAGGCTATTTCATCCTGGATTAAATAAAATGAGATAATATATGTAAAGTACATGTCAAAGTGTCATAAAGTACTTAAAGTACCATATTAATGTATCTTTTCTCAGGTTCTCTTGTGGGTATCTACTCTGGGTTGACTGATATAGGAGTATAAGGGGTCTTCTCTCAGAATGAGTTACTATAGGAGCTTCCCTCTGGAGTCAAATCAACAAACATTTATTAAGTGCCTACTGTGTACCTGCTAATAAAGGCAAAAACATTCTTTGCCTTAAAGGAACTCACAGTCTAATGGGGGAGACAAGGGGCAAACAACTATGTACAAATAAGCTATAAACAGGATCATTTGCAGATAAATCTCAGAGGGAAGATACGGATACAAGAAGAACTAGGAATGGTTTCTTGCAGAAGTTGGGATTTTAGTTAGGACTCCATTCCAGCCATGGAGGAGAGCCAGTGAAAATGCATGGAGATGGGATGTCTTATCTGAGGAACAGCAAGGAAGCCAGTATTGCTGGATCATAGGGTACATGGGGAAATTGTTGATGTTAGTTGTGTCTGGCTCTTCGTGACATCTTTTTGGCGAAGATACTCTTTTGTTTGTTTTTTGGCAAAGATACTGTTTTGCCATTTCATTTTACAGATGAGGGAACTGAGGCAAACAGGGTTAAATGACTTGCCCAGGGTCACACAAGCTAGTAAGTATCTGAGGCCTGGTTTGGATTTAGGAAGATGAGTCTTCCTGACTCAAGGCCCAGCACTATCGAGTGTGCCACACACCTGCCCTACATGAAAGAAAGCAAGATATAAACGCCAAACAGAAAGATTTACATTTGATCCTGGAAATAACAGGGAGCCCTTGGAGTTTATTGAATTGGGGTAGGATGGGTGATATGGTCAGATCTACACTTTATAGGAAGATCAGTATGATAGGTGACTGGAGGATAGACCAGAATGGGGGAAAGATTTGCTGTAAGGGAGACCAACCAGAGAGCTATTGCAATAGGGACACATAATTGGATTCCATCTAATTTTACTAAAGAAGACAAATAGTGACCCAACTACAGAATCTGGACAGGCCAGGTGCTAAGGAAGGATGGCAGTATGTGGAACCACCTCTTTCCCATCAGTGAGTTGGATATCACTGGCTCTGAATATGGGAGTGAGGCTCTAGGAGGCTTATAGCCTTTGGTCTACAGATTCTGTATCATGTTTTGGGCCAGACAGATGAGATTCAAGGAATATGAAGCATAGCAAAGTGTGAAACTATGGGAGCCCCCAATACCTTCAGTTCCATCACAGCCTTGTGAGTAGGATTATGGGAAGAAATTTAAACAGCAGAGAACCTCAGTCAGAAACAAGAAATGAGGCTTTGGGTGGCCATTTTTGTAAAGATGGCAGCTCTGAATTCTCTTTCGCAAATTCTCTCTTTGCTTGGCTTTTACAGTGAGGGAAAATTATGTGCTTGACAGATGAAACATTTCCTAAAATTTTACCAAGCCTTGGAGGTCATGAGTAAGGACCTATAGGTCTTGGTCTTGAGGCAAAGGCCTGTCACTTTTCTGGAATATCATAGGGGACATTTTTTTTCAGGTATATATGATTTGGATTAGGTGGACTTCTGAGGTCCCTTACAATTCTAATAGTCTGTAATTCTGCCCTTGCCCTATTCCTACTTTGTGGTTGTGATGTGTCTGGGTACTCTCCTGTGCCAGCTGCCTTGGACCCTTCTGGGAGGAGACTCAGAGGCAGATTTCACTGTCCCCAGTGACTGCGATTGGGAATAGAAATAGAGAATTCAGGCCATTTACCTCCTAGCAGCTGTTTGGGGGAGAGATGAAATTTTCTCTTGGCTTCTTCTGGTATACCTTATCCCCCATCACACTCATCATCTCCCACGCCATTATTCTCTTCAGAACCAGAATAGACCAGCCATCTTTCACCTGGGCCATATGTGCCTTGTGTCTCTTTAATCCTGGTTGATAATCACTGTGGTTAATGCTTTTCTTTAGTGATTTGGATCTTCCCTCCTGACCTCAACAGCATCTGCTGGTCCAGGCTGGGCCTCTCTAAGGGGGAAGACCCTATGCCTGGGGGAGATTGGGGGGCCTGGACCTCCAGACTTCATTAGTACAGGAGCCAGGGATTGACTGTTTGTTTTGTGTTACTCTTGCCGATGTCTTCTCTGTTTATGTATTGGCAGTCCCAGGGGGAAGAGGAGGAGGAGGAGGAGCAGGTACTTGGTACAGTGAAAAGAGCTTTGGCTTGAATATCAGAAGTCCTGACCTTAACCAGATGAATGACTTAGGGAAAATCACTTCTGTTCTCTAAGCTTTATTCTATAAAATTTCAGGGTTATTAGTTCAGATATTTTCTCATATACTTTTCTAGTTCTGACAGTTTGTTCCTTCTGCAGATTTCTGGACTCTTCTACCCCATTTCTGCCAAACATAAGCCAGATATGTTATAGTTCTAAACATGATGGCGGGGCAGAGTGAGGTGAGTAGGTCGGGGGAGGGAGGCTTTCTGCAAAGCCACCGAGACATAGTTGGTGCCTTGGGGAGGACCTTGTTCAGAAAGGCTTTTCTTCCTGCTCCCAGCTGTGTGTCACTTTTGAAACTAATGTAACAGAGAACAATATAGAACACCAAGTACTCTTTAGACAATAGGGGACCAGAGGAAAAAGAGATAGTGTGTGGAGTAGTGGGGGAAGGCCTCTTGGAAGAGGTTAAGGTTAAGTTGAGCGTCTAAGTATAGATGGTATTTGGATAGGTGTCAAAGAAGGGGGACTGCATGGGCATTCTGAGTGGGAAGAACATTTTCAGTAAAGAGGAGAATAAGCATGGGGTGGGGAGAGACTAATCTGATGAAGAAGAGACAGCCTTTGGGGGGTCTGAAGACCCTTTTTGGGTAACACTGGACAATGGTTCTGAAGAGAGAAGGGACCAGATTTTAGAAGGCCTTGAATATCTGAGGAGTTTGGACTTTATTTCAGCAGATGGTGAGGAGTCATTGAAGGTGTTTTGAGTAAGGAGGAGGTGGTAGGTGACTCATTTTCTTCTAATAGCAGCCTTATGGGATTCTTCCCATTTGATAGATGAGTAAACTGAAACCCGAATAGAAAAGTGAGTGGAAACTTTGGGTGAGTTAATATAGCAGGGTTAAAATCTAGGTCTCTTGATTCTCAGCCAGGACAGGCTAAGCTCTGGAAGGAAGCTTTTATATGAGTAGAGAAAAATTGCCCCCAAAGAGATGGGAGCTCTTTATCTCCTGGGCCCTAGCCCTAGTTTCTTAGTAATGTCTGAATTATCTGAAGTTTTTACTAGCCTAGGAGACACAGGGAACACGATGCCCTGCATTTTCCATCTGGGTAAAATTGAGACTAGAGGAGACAAGGACCTCTTGGAGCAAGCAGTACCTGGAGAATACTTGGGACACTCCACCTCAGGAATTCTGGATGTCCAGAAAAGGAAGTATATACCCCAAACTGATGTGCATCTTCTGGCCAAGCCTCAAAGCCTCAACAGTCAGTCAGAACATAGGCTGTGCAGTGTGTTAAAGGTGGGGAAGCCAGTTCTGATAAATAAATGTGGTTGTACTGGGAACAGGCTAGTTTTTGTTTGTCTTTCTCCTTCTTCCTTTCTTTGTTTATTAATAACTCTACTCAGGACAGGCTTTAGGAAGAAGAAGTTCCAGGGTCCTTGCCTTGAGTAGCTGCTCCAAATGGGCTCCACAGCTTCCTTATCCTTGCCTAGCAATTGTACAGATTCCCTCATTCCTCCATAGGTCCATTCCCTGGGTTGCTAAGGAGTAAATTTTGACCTGCCACCAGATGGCACTGCAGTATCTAATTTTGGGGTATCTACCCTAAGTGAACTGTTGATTAAGAGTGACCTGGTTCTCCCATTTAGTCCCTCTGTGATTCTTTCCCCCACCCCCAGCCACCACTACCATCATATACAGACACCAACTCCCTTTATGGGAAGGAAGAGGTGGATCTTCTGAACAATGACCGGATATAATTTTGAGCCAACTTTTTGCTCCAGCAGAGGGGCTTGAATAGGAGGTAGATTTGAAAGTGGCCGACTGGGCCCAGAGTGAACATCAGGCCTCCTTGGTTCCTACCTGATAGGCCAAAGACCCTCTGGGTTCATACCTTTGACTTCAAGACAGGCAGAACATCCTCTGCTCTCTGCTTCCTCTGAGGACCCCTCCTTTGTGTTAATTTCTCATTGATCAGGTATTCAGTTGACATTGTCCCCTGGCCCTTTTAGGAAAGAGGGCCATGGTACAAATCCCCAAAGCCTACTTTTCAGTGGTATTTTGGTTACCAAATAGTTTTTGATGGGGGCATACAGGTGGGGGTAGGTGGCACTTTAGAAAAAAGACTCCCCCTGTCTTTCAGCTTCTTGTCACATTTTCTTTTTTTTTCTCTGGAACTTATAGGGCTAGGTACTTTGTGCCTAGGCAGGCCTTCAGTACTTCTGGCAGAGTCCATGAATTGTGGGGAAGGAAGAGTATTAGTCCCCAGAATGTCCCCTTTCTCTTCTGACTAACTTTGTTATCCTCTCTCCCCCTAAAAGAGTTCTCTGTCTCAAGTTCGACCACTAGAACCTATTAGATATGAAGCCTGGGCCCCACAGCTCATGACTTTGGCAGACATGACTATGGGAGGTGTTCCAATTATCTCTCCAATTCTGACTTCTTTTTTTCCTCCCCAGATGCTGCCTGCCCCCGAAGCTTGGACTGTACCCTAAGAAGAAGGGCCTTATGTCCACCAGGCTCTGGTGCCTGTGGGCCCTGCCTCCGGCCCTTTGTGGAGGATGACCTTGGCCGCTGTATTCCCAAAAAACAGCTACCAAGAGGTCTGTGGGATCTGGGGCAGGGGGTATGGGGATGTGTGTGACTGGATTCTGGGATTATAAACCTAGCTTGGTATGGCCTAGATGGCAGGAGTGGACTAGGGGTTGAATGGTTGAGGAGTTGAGATGAATTGTCTGCCTTTCCTCACTACAAGCCCTGGGACTACTCCCAGCTACATATACAGATGCACAGAAAATACATAGAGACAGCTCACGCATGCACAGACAGACCTGTTTGGAGAACATGTTGTTCTGGGTTGATTCTCCCCCGACAGCTTCCACATCCTTGGAGCTGGCACTGAAGATGCTGGGTGAGGACCATGTGGCTGCTTTTGGTGCCAGGAGAATGGGCTCTGCTGCTTATGTCCCCTTTCCCATCCTGTTCCTCTGTTGGTGGCTCCTGTGTGTTCTATTCTGGAGCAGTGGTGTTGGTGTATCTTGTGTTTTTGATGTTTCATCAACACCCCCACTAGGAAGTTAGAGAAGGAGGAGAAAGAAATAATAGGGGTCGCTGACCGAGGTGGTAGGGGCCCAGGTGCCTGGGTATGTGGGTACATCTCCTCTCTAGTGCAAGTGGTGGCCATGACTCAGCTCCTTAGATTGCCTGTCTTCAGCCTTTTACCACTCCCTCCTTCCCCAACTCTCTTCCAAGTCACAGAGTAAAGGGGTTTTGATCTGTTTCAAAGGTTGTTTAAAAATCTAGACTCATTCTCCAAAGCTTTTTACCACTGGTGCCTGCCTGCCCTCCCCCCTTCCCTTGCCATTATCTCTGAAATATCCAGAAGCTGTTTGCTTGGGGTAAGATGACGTGCAGTTGTTTTTCCAGCCTATCCTTCATTAGGAAGGAGAAGGAGGAAAGGGCAGCTCTCTAACCAGTGGGAGTGCCAAGTATCCCAGGGCAAAGAAATGTTTCCCTGTGTATGTATGTGTGTGCATGTCTATTGGGAATCTAGGGAGCTTGGGGAAGAGATGGTGGTTAGGGGTTGGGATGTGGGGGAGAAGCGAGGGTCTGTTTGTCTCCAGTGCATCCTGGAGGCTGGGCCTCTGCTTTGGGAGTCTGTATCCTTGATCTTTTGCAGCTTGGGGCAGTGATAGGTGGTACTGGGAGAAATTTGGGGGGGTGTTGATCCAGAATGGAAACTTCTGACTGTCTCCATAGCAATGCCCTCTGAGCTCATCACTGGCAGGGCTGGAGGGTATGCTGAGGGTATGGTGGGGTAAAGGAAAGGTACAATAGATAGCTGGGAGCCTGATCTCCTGAATTCTATTTCCCAGGTTTCTTTGTTTTGTTTTTATGTTTGCTTCTTTCTCCTCTGTGCCCAGTTTCCCTATCTGGGAATAAGGAAGAGTGACTCCAGAGGATTCTCCTGGGGAGCTGATAGATTTTTTGTTTGTTTGTTTTGTGGTAGGGCTTCCCAGACTGTGTTCTGTGTGAGGGGGATTTCATGAGGAAATGTTGCTATTGATTGTCATTTTCCCTATGAAATTATACATGAGATTTTGTAGGTATATAAGAACACCTATGGCAGTTTTTTAGAATGAAAATAAGCTCAGTTTCTTCTATTTTTGCTTTAAAAATTTCTGGAACCATCCTACCTTCTCTTTATACTCGGGACATTCCTGGAGTGCTCAGTGATTCTAGGTTCTGTCAGCATATTTAAAACTCAAGGGTATTTGGTGGCCAAATTTGATTGCAAAACACTATAGATAATAAAGAGAGGAGAGGGCCTGGGGTAGTTGGAGAGAAGGTCAACAATTTATGATCTAAAGCTTAATCTCTAAGCTTCTGCCTCAGTCAGAGTTACTCTCTACCCCTCACTTGCAATTATTGAGTTTTTCCTAGGAGCAGTTGTCTGAGATGTTATTGCTCTGGTGGTCACCATGGCAACTCCAGAGCTGACATCTAGAGCATAGTGAAAAAAGACCTGCTCTGGTACTCCCCTTCCCTAGAGGTCTGGGGAATTATAAGAGTCCAGAGAAAATTCAGAAAATATGGGTTGAGGGATCATTTTCTCTACCCTAAGCTAAGCTCAGAACCCAAAAGAAACATCTCCTTATCTCTTGTATTACCGGATAGCCTTACCTGTCACCTTAGTGCAAGGCGACACAAAGAGGCTGCCCCAGATCTCTATTGCACCCTGGGATGTGGGCATTGAACAGCGATGGAATGGGGGAATTAATCACCACTCCTGATGGCTGTTGTCTTCAGTGCTAAAGAAAGGACTCAGTTTCTGAGTATGCACACATGCACACACACAAACACACACACACCTCTTTTGGGAGCCTACACCTGGCTCCAAAATACGTCCCTAGTGCCCAGAGGAGTGGTTTGTCCTGTTGGGATAGTCCTCTGCCTGCACTCATGTCTCCACATAAAATGGGGTTGTATTAAAACAATCCCTTAAAACCCTTCTTAACTATGGGTTTTTGACTCCCAGTTTTCAGGGACCTGAGGAGGATGTGATTGGCAGCAAGGACTGTGGCTCCTACTACAATCTACCTCACAGAACTCTTGAGAAAAACATATTGTAAACTTTACAACAATATGTAAAAGAGCAGCAGTAGTAATACTAATTTGCGTTACCACACTGGGAATGGAGTTGAGAACAGAGTTTGAATTCCTACATAGCCAATAGTCATTGGGTAAGTCACTTTACCTTTGAAACCTCAGTTTCCTCATCTGTAAAAAGAGGGCAATGAATGTATTTCTCAAACCTTAAAAGTGCTCCCTAAATGCAAATGTTCTTGAAGCTCAGTCTCAGTGTTCTTAGGGAAGGGAACAATCATATGTTAGGTGCCAACTATCCACCAGGCACTGTGCTAAGTGCTTTACAAATATTATCTCATTCTATCCTCACAACAACCTTGGGAGGCTGGTGCTATTATTAGCTACCTTTTGTAGTTGAAGAAACTGAGGTTAAGTGGCTTACCCAGAGTCACACAGCTAGAAAAGTCTGAGGCTGAATTTGAACCTCAGGTCTTCCTGACTCCAAGCTCAGCACTCTATTTCCTACACTGCCTAATTCTCCTCAGTACTCAGGGGTCAGCTCTGTCCATCCCATTGCAGGCTCCCCATTACACTTCTGTCCCTATATCACCCACTAACAAGCCTGGCTTCTTCTTTCTCTTTAGCAATAAACGTGGTGACTAGAAACCCAGGATTTCATCCCCTGGGTCCACATGTATGTCCCTGCTCCACGCCTGTCCTGCACATCCTCAAGACCTGAGATAGCAGGGCTTATATCTAGTTAATTTTTTTTAGTGAAATCACTGTTTGATAATGGGGGGTGGCACCAAACTCCTTAGCAGGGAACAAGACTAGGAAACCATGGGGAGGGAGGAGAATACCTTCAGGGTGGGGGGTGTCACTTCCTGGCTTCAAGCCTTGGCTTGGAGGACAGCTTGGTCTCTTCCTTTTACTGGGGAGGGCTGATGTCCAGAGTCCTATCCTGAAAGACTTCTAACAGAGAGTTCAGCTATGGTCATGTCATGGAAATTGTGGTACAAGAACCCTTGAGTGAACAGCAGGGGGTGGTGTTGGCTCAATAGAATTTTCTTGTGATTTGGAATTTCCTGTGTTAGTCCCTGAACCTCTTTGTGCTCTGGGAACTTAGCTAGCCTCAGTTTCCTGCCCTCAAAATAGGGATAAATGAGTGAGGAAAAAGGAGATGGAAGGATGAATGTGGTCTCTCTGTCTGCCCCCACCCATCTATACCATTTTCCCATCCTTTCTGGAAACCCTCAATGTTTGTGGATATGTATCTATAAATAAATTAGTAGGGTAGTGGGCTGGAGGGAGGGATTATTCTTCTTACTGCCTCCTGATTCCCCCCCCCCATGGCCCAAGCTTGGGAACCCTATCATTCCCCTATAAAATCTTCCTTTCCAACTTCATCCAGAGCTAACCAGATGCCTTTCCCTCCCTCTCTCCCTCTATGGCTCCCTCAGCTATAAAGGGTATTCTTGGAGGTGGGGAGTGACAGCTGGGCTTTTGTGGTGGCCTTTAAGCCTGTTGCAGATAAAGGTGTCACTGGAGGAGTGAACTGGCTGGTGGCTTACTACTTGGCTCCCTCCCTTCTCTTTTCTAATCATCAAATCATCCCTGGCCTACATGGCAAGCTATCTGCCTGCCCTCTGAGGCCCCTGCAAAGGGCATCATTGTGGACTTGGTATCTTCCCATACACACACAAATGACCCAAAGTCTGAGTACTGACTGGCTTTGGCTTAAGGCACATTTTTGTTGGCAATTGCTATTGATTGAATGAGATCAAGGCTTTAAAGCTCTATATAAATGTTAACTATTGTTATTACTATGTAAATATACTGTAAACTCCCCAAATCCGAGTTTGGGGGTGTTCTGTCTGAGGGAGGGGGAAATGCTGAGAATTTCTCCCTCTCTTCCCCCCCCCCCCTGCAATGTCCAGGGGGCTCTGCAGGGTCTGACTGCCCCTCAACCCTATCAGGTAAGATGCAGTCCTGGCCCAACCTGGAAGAAGAAATCGACTTACTGGCTAACATGCTGGCCCATCAAGACACTGCCCCCCATCGCCAGGACACTGTCTCCCAGCGCTTCCGCTGGCCTGGTGAGCTCCCCCAGACACAACCCTCCAATGATACCTGACAGCCCAGTCCCATTGATTACCATGAGGCCCTTTCCTACTTCCCCATTTCTGACCGAAGGCCCCTTTGCCCCTGGTGACCCCCTGGCCGGACCTCTCCTCTTCCTCTTTAGCAACCACCCTGATGTCCCCAGGACCGGAGCCCGATACCCCATCCCCTCAGGGCACACAGCTTCCCACGATCAGACCCTCCCAGTCATCTTCCAGGCCTGTGGAGATGTCACCTGTGGATCCCCCACACCCATCCAATGACGTCCTTGTTCTCTGTAGGTAGTGGTGGGGTCCTAAGGGTGGTGGGAGGCAACAAGATGGGGGAGAAGGGAGGATTCAGCCCCTCTTGATGGGAAGAGTGAAGTCTGGAGAGACTTGAGTTCAAATCCCTACTCCAACATTCACTAGCTATTTGACTTTGGACAAGGCTTTTAAGCTCTGAGTTTCAGTTTCCTCATGTGTAATGCTTATATCGGACTCTTATGAGAAAAGCACTTTGTAAGCTTCAAAGCAACATAAATGTAAGTGGTTGTTGCTATTATTATGGGCCCCTGTCCTTGTCTGCAGTGATGATCGTGGTCTGTGCAGTGGCTGGGCTCTCGGCGCTGGTTGTAGCTGTTGTCTGCTGGTGCAGGTGAGACCCTGGTGAGACCCCCCACCTCCTATGGGCATGTACTGTGGAGCTCTGTCAGTGAAAATTAGGCTATCTTGAGCATGTGATGGCCTTTCTGTCTATACACAGGTATAGCTGCTGGAGCTTCAGGGGGTGGGCATGGTAGTGTGGTCTGAAACTTGCAGACTTTGGGAAGGGCTAGTGGATAACTTAGATGTTACAGTCTTGCCAAGTCTTTCAACTAGGCTTCAGACTGATTGAGACATTTGGGGGAGTGGCTGGCCTGGGATCAGTGAGGCTATCTTCCTTTCAGGTTACAAAAGGAAATCCGCTTGGCTCAGAAAACAGACTACTCATCCAAGTCCCAGAAAGTATCTGGCTCCCCGGCCTTCGGCAGAAGCATGGTATGGGGGAGGAAGAGGCCTGGGAATGGGAAGAAGGCTATGGGCAATCGAGTTCCAGGTTAGAGGTGGAGTTTAAGGCATCAGGCTTTGGCCATTGCCTTCATAGGTCACATTGACCTTGAACTCAGTCACCTCTAGGTCAAGAACTCAGACTTTTGTGTCATGGACTCCTTTGACAATCTGATGAAAAGTATGGACCCCTTCTTAGAATAAGGTGTATTTTGTTGTTGTTTTTTAAATTCATAGTTGAAGAAAATGCTGAGTTTCAGTTAGAGGTTAATTAAAATAAGGATGTCCTTTTCCCCACCAAGTTCGAACACAGATTCGCTGAAATCTTTCTAGGTCCCAGGTTAAGAACCTTGCTCTATGAAGAACCTGGCATGCTTTATGGGTTTAGAGTTTCTGGAGGACCTTAGAGATCAATTAGCACAATCCTTACCCATTTGACAGCTAAGGTAACTTAAGGCCCAGAGAGTTTGAAAGTCAGACACCCAGTTAAGGGGCCATCTGGATTCTAACCCAGGTCCCTAGGGAGTGTTTTTGGGGGGTGGGGATGGAATACTCTAGGCTCCTTCTTCGTTGCTCTTATGGCCCTCTGCCCACAGCCTGGGGACAAGAAGCTCGCCCAAAGTGCCCAGATGTATCACTATCAGCACCAGAAGCAGCAGATGCTGTCACTAGAGAAGTGAGTAGCGGATTTACCCTGTGCCATGCATGTGTCCAGACATGGGGGGGAGGGGATGAGGGTGAGGATGAGGAGACAAGACACTAGCACCTCACCAGGCTCCCAAATAAGCTGCTTCTGTGGGAGAGAATCTCAGTCCCCAGACTTCCTCAAGTAGAGGAGTGGAGTCTGATCCCCAATCTGGGCGAAAACCCTAAGAAATCTGGCTTTTCCCTGCCAGAACAGTGATCTGATGAATCGCTTAGCCCTAATCAATAAATCAACATGGGTTTATCATATATTATATGCCAAGAGAGAAAAGACAGAAGAAATAACCCAGACAACTACAGTCTTGCCCATATTCCCTCCTCTCTCACCCAGTCCTCAGACTATTCATTTTAGAATCACTGAAGCTAGTCTTTCAGCCAAGGAAAAGTATGTGTCTTCTCTCCCCCTTGGAGGCACAAGGAAGGGACAAAGTAATTGAAAATGAGATTCTGAGGCTGGTGACCTTGACAGCCCGAGAGGTTAGGAGCCAGAATTGGCTTGGGGAGAAGATAAGCTCAGGTTTCAATGGGTTGAGGTGGAAAACTAATGAAATGATGAATTGCCCCATCCCCTCCCCAGCTTGAGTGTTTTACTATATGGCTTCCCCAATCCCTGCCTTCTATCCCCTTTTTAGGCATAAAGAGCAACCTAAAATTATGGACTCTGGGTCCTCTGAAGAAGAGAATGAGGATGGAGACTTCACTGTCTATGAGTGCCCTGGTCTGGCTCCTATGAATGCCTTGGTAGGGAACCCTCTCTGAGTTGGGGGTGAATGGAAGTCTGGGGCACAAAGCAGCTAGC
This sequence comes from Petaurus breviceps papuanus, assembly GCF_028583685.1. Lineage (NCBI taxonomy): Eukaryota > Metazoa > Chordata > Mammalia > Diprotodontia > Petauridae > Petaurus > Petaurus breviceps. The sequence goes on from NW_027187183.1 coordinate 376,083, forward strand.
TCCTGGGGGGGTGGTTTGTGAGGGGGCAGAGCCCCCTCTCCCATAGTGCAGTCCTTGGGAGATCTACTGGTCTGTCCTTCCCTTCCCCCAATCCCTAGCCCTGAGGGAGGGAGAAGGGTCTTTTCTTATGGAAGTGGTCTATACAGCCCATTAAAAGGCCATTTATCACTTGTCTACCCCACCCCCACACTCCCATTGCTGCACCAGGCTTGAGCTCCTCCTCACAACCATTTCCTCCCCCAGCAGGGTGCAAAGAAGTTTTATCTCAACCCCTGAAGCCTCTGCTTCCTGTGGGATCCCCTTCCCATATAATATTTTTGGGGTACTCCTCTAGGAATTAGGGGGATCCTTGTTTTTTTCTCACATCATGAGTCCCCTGTAAATCTTATCTCTCCTCATGATCAATGAAATGTCACCTTTCTAAGAATAGATTCTAACTCAGCTCCTTCTCTGTTTGGGCAAGGTGGTTTGAGAAGTCTGGGTCCTGACTCCCCAATTTTTCCCTCCTTCTAGACTGGAGAGATGGAAGTGAAGAACCCAATGTTCGACGACTCTGCTCTGGTGGGCCCTAGTCCCCGTGCTGCCTCTAGCCCTCGTGCCACTGCTGGCTCTCGATCTGGATCTGGTCCCCGTGTCAGTTCAGGCTCCCGCACCAGTGGGTCCCGGACTGGTCCTCGCCCCAGCCCCCGGCCCCCCCGGCTGGTGGCCCCCAAGTCTCACCAATGACCAGCCTACTGCCTTCTCCTGGCCAGTGACTCCAGCCTGGGAAGGGGAGCTCTCAAGGGGCTGGGGATGGCCAGGGTAGGGGGTGCTAATATTAGAATGTTTCCCCCTATTAAGGAAAAAAACAGGCAAAAAAACCCTCTGAAATCCCAAGTTTTGCTGTTTGCAGTGAGTGCTGGCTCTCCTCCTATTTGGTCTCCTTGTCCCCTTCCAGTGTTGGGAAAGAGATGAGTAGGGGGGCAAGAAAACCGTGTGCTTCCCTCCCCATCCTCCCAGAAGGAAGGGGGTCTGTCTGTCCCTTCCCCAATCCTTTTCCCTCCCTCAACCTTGTGGGGCTGGGATTCCTCTAAAAGGGGATGGGGAAAGCCGCTTTGTAATATCCCCCTCACCCAGCCCAGGGCTCCCTATAGCCAGGGCCCTGGCCATGCTGGGAACATAGGACTGGTGACAGATCTCAGTCTCCAGGTGCCTCCCCTCAGAGCCCCTGGGATGGGATGAGGCCATTTACCACTCCCCCCTCCCAGTGGCAGAGCCCCAAATATTTTCTTGGCCCTGCAAACCTGGTGTGTGGGCCCTAGTCATCCTGCCCTCCCAGTTTTCTTCCCCCAATCCCCACCAAAGTGATTCTAGCTCAGGATCCCAAACTGGATGAGGTGGGCATTGGTGCCAGGGCCTGGGGCAGGCCTCTGGGAGGTTCTCAATCCTCCAGGCCTGTCTTCTCTCCTCTTGTGCCTGCGTCTTTCCCTCTCCCTCTCCCTGTGTCCTCTTCTTGTGTGTGCCTGTGTCCTGTCCTGTCCATTCTTGTACCTGGTTCTCACTGTGAGACCTTTTTTTCCCCTCCTCTGCTTGTGGCCGGGATTGTATCCACATTCATTTTGAAACAAATTCAATTTTATTAAAAACAATATTTCAAACCAGCTGGGGGGGGGCTTCTTTGGTTGTCTTTCGGGGACTCTAGGGGTTCTGTGAGATTGTCTTGTGTCTGAGAGGGATGGATTTGGAGTCTGGTCTGTGGAATAGAAAGAAGTCTGAGCTGTGAGACACAAGTCTGGAGGATTTGAGTCTGTGAATCTCTGGGCTCTTGTCTGTAATTTGAGTATCTCTTGTCAGGTCTGTGGTCCCAGTTTGTTGACTTTGTTCTGTAGTGTTATGTCTTATGGTCTGTTCTGGGGTCTTTGGGAATATGGTTTTGTAGGGTGTTGGAGTCTGTGATTGGGGAGAGAAGTATGCTTCTTTATGATCTCTTGTGACTTGTGTAAGGTTTGGGAAGTCTCTCTAAGCCCCTGAAGTTTGAATTGGGGGGCAGGGGGAGTTACTGCTTTGTGATCTTAAGAGGTTTTAAGATCTCTTAGTAGACTTGGGACATTTCTAGGCTAGGCTTCTGGAGGCCTGAGCCTTCCCTTCTTGGGTGGACTGACCCTGGCGTGGGAGGGGGAGTGGGTTAGTTATCATGCTAATAGCCTCACTAGGGGACTAGGGGAAGTCCTGCAGCCTGGCTGCCTTGAAGTGCAGCCTGGGATTAACCCCTCCCCCCTGGGGTGGGCTAGTAGCCCTGAGATGGTCTGGGGGCAGTTGGGTGAAAGTGAACTGTTTCCCTGTGAAACCTGTTCACCCCTCACCCCTTCTGTCCCTCCCCACTACCTTGGGGAAGGGAAGAAGAGTTAAAATCTTTTTTTTCTTCTTCTTTTGCAACCAGAAGTAGGTGACTTTAGGACCAGTAACCTGGAATATTGGCCACTGGCCTAAACTCCTAGACTGTGCCCAATAGGCAGCTAACATGACAGAGCCAGCTGGCTCTGAGACTGGGGAAGTGGGGTGTACTTGGAGGAAACAGGACTTAACTTGGCCTCCTCGAGATATGAAAGACAGTTGGTAGGCTGGTGGAGGTGGGGATGAAAGAGGGCTCCCTAGGGCTTGTGAAAGAGCTGGTGGGGGTAGAGGGGAGTTGAGAGCCAGCCTTCAAAGGCCTAAATTTAGAGTGGCAGGGATTGAAAGGAGAGGCTTCCAGTTTTCTGAGGGGACTTGAGGTGGGGCTGCTGCCTAAAACCTTTCTTTGTAGCCCTGCCCCTTCCCCCCCCTCTCACCTGGGGCTATGGGACTGTCCTTGTGGTCCTCCCTGGTTCTAATGGTTTCTGCTCTATGATCTGAAACCCTGTGGTGGTGGGAGGGCACAGGTCCCTTGGAGCCTGAAGTACTCTGAGGGGAGGGTGCCAGACCATGTACCCAGGGATTGGGCTGCAGAGCTTTGAAATATCAGGTGTGGACATTGATTCAGTATTCCTCAACAGCCTCACAATCCAATTTGATTGATAAGACTCCCATCACAATAAGGGACAGTGTGAGATCAGTGCTGTGTGGTGGCTTACATTTATGTAGTGCTTTAATATTTACAAAACACTTTCACATTTTGTCATTAAAACCCTGTGAGATAGATAGTGCAAGTGTTGTCTCTCCATTGAAGAAACAAAGAGCTTCCGACAGGTAAATGACTATTCCTAAGGTCACATGGCTAGTAACTCCAACCTAGGTCTCCTGCTTCCCGATGCAGCTGAATTTCCACTACACCAAACTGCCTTCCTCTCAGGGTGGAGGTGGGAAAGTGTAATAAGAGATCAAGGTGGGGGATCAGTGTGAACCTGGGTGGTCAAGGAATGCCTTCAAATAGATAGGACTTCTCTGAAGACAAGAATGATTTTGGTAGAATGAGATTGGGAGGTGGAGGACTTTCCAGGAGAGAAAACAAGAAGCAAATACTCAGCAAAAGGCAAGGTTTTATAAGCTCCTGGAGGGCAGTATCTCCAGTTTCTAGCTCAATTCATTGCATGTAACACTTATTAAAATGGAATTGGATTTCAAATGGCACCTTATAGTAGGTGTGTATGGGTTATAGCCTGCTTTAGTAAGTAGGCTTCTGACTATGTATGCTGTCTTATTTAAACTTGCTAGCTTCTTAAAGGTTCAAGTTCTGCACCCAACTAGGCTTTTTAATAATTTTCATTGAATTAAGTCACTTTAGGGATAGTGAATAGATTAGTTTGACTGGTTACCTGACTGGTATAGGGAAGCAGTGAGAAATCAGGGGCCAATTCCTGGAAAACTTGGAATGCTGTACTGAGGATTTTGATGGTTGTTCTGGAGCCATTGTAGGTTTTTAAGAAGGGGAAATGATGTAATCAGAGCTATGCTTGAGGATTAATCTGGCACTCCAGTGTAGGGAAGATTGGAAGAGAAGGACTGTTTAGGAAGCTTGCCTCAGGATGTCTATTAAGATTGTTGAAGTTGAGACAAGTGATTAGATGGAGGGGAGCAAAGGAAGAAGGAGGCCCAAAGATAACTGGCTTTGAATATAGATAAAGTCAGGTGGCTTAGGTTTGGGGGTGGTGGGAGAGATGAGGGAGGTGAGTTTGGCACACATTGATTTGAGGAGGGGTAGTCATACTGAGGAACTATTGGGGAAAAGCAAGGTCTGCAAAGATGGACAGGATCTTTATTATGCAAGAGGATCCTGGGTTTTATGGTCCCTAGGAAAGTATCCAAGGATCTCACAAACAAGGAGTTTGTGTCTGTGTCTTCCTCCACCCCAGGTTAATGATTCTGAGATGTAAAGGAACTTTATCAGCTGTGTGTCTGGCCTCTGGCTGGAGAGAAATTCTGGGAGGTCGCTAGCCCCACCTAATCCTCCCTGAGGGAGAGGGAGGTATCTGCTGTGACCTGCCCCTCCCTTCAGCCACCTCACCTTCCCTCTCATTCTCTATCCCTTAATAATAACCTCCCCATGACCTTGTGATGTCCTTTGCCTTCTTTAGTGCCTCAGTCTCCCATCTTGGCAAGAGAGAAAGGAAAAGGGGAAGAGGGACTTCCTTAATCAAGGAATAGTAGTCATTAGGTGGGGAAGTTTTAGTACTAATCGGGATGGGGAAGGATTATAAAAAAAAAAGGTCATTCTGATTGTGTAGGTCACTGTAGGTGGGTGTTGGTGTGGGCTGTGTCTGCATGTACATTTCTATGAGCTTGTGCATGTGGGTTTCCATGAATCCATGGATCAGTGCCCCAATACGTAAATGTGTTTTGGTCTGTGTCGGATGCATGTATTTTAGTATCTGGTTCTGTCTTGTCTATGGATGTTTGTGTGTCTGTCTTTTGTGTGTCCAATCCACAAGTGGTTACTGGGCCTTTAGCACACATGTCATTCTGCCACAGATCCCCAAAGAGGCCCTGGGGTTTTTTGTTTTGTTTTGTTTTGTTTTTGGAAAAGTGGTCTTGAGTTTTCCCCACCTCCCAGGTCAGCCCCCCAGCTACTCAGGGCCATTAGACAAATTGTTATTTACATTAACAAGTGTGTCAGGGAAAAGCCAGGAACGGCCCCAGCAATTGTCCCTGACTGGCACTCAGGCCTTTATGGTGGGGCTCCAGGAGCCCGCATTTTTAGGAGTCCTGAGTCCCTAGGGGCGGCTCACTAAGGCTCTAAACACCAGAAAATAATGCCTCCTACTTGCCTCCCACCAGTGCAGAGGCTGGGTGGGGGGGGAAGGGGCGGGGTCAGAGGTGGAGTTAAAAGCAAGTAAGTCCCCCACCCGAAGAACCTCTACCCTGGCCCCAGCCAAAGGATACCCAAGTTCATTCTCAGCCCCCCCCTCTATTGTTTTAAAGGGCCAATAGCTGGGATGCTATTAACATAATGATTGAAAGCTCTAGGGCCCTGGGTGGGAGGGGAGGGGTCAGGCTTGTCCCCCAGCACTAGCCTAGACTCCTCTTCAAAGTCTGAGGGGGCCTTGCCCCCCTGCACTCTGAGGTCCAAGTGCCTACAGGTCCAGACCTCCAGACCAGTCCAGTCCATCGATCAAGCACCAGTAGCTTTGGCTCTACATCTGTGTCCAGGACCAAGAAGAAGAGGCAAAGAAGCCATCCCATCAGAGAGGGGAGGTCTGGGTCCTGCCTGGAGCTACAGTCGGCCAAGTCAAGCTGGGCATGTTTAACCACGAGGGGCTACCTCCAGGCAACTTCAGCCTGGGCCAGGGCACAATGCCCGATGGGTCCTCCCACTACGGTAAAGGTGGCTACATTGGGGGAAGCACCCCAAGACCATCCCAGCCCCAGCCATCATCCCAAACCTTCTTTACCTTCCCTTCAGCAGTGAAGAGTGAGTACAGCTTGGAGGGACCCTCGACCCCCGACTCCAGCCAGAACAAGGGGTGGTATGCCTTCTCTGTGCCCC